>NW_022986874.1:121172-343416 GCF_010094085.1 Westerdykella ornata
CCGGTTTTGATGTTCCTTCTCTGGGCACAAAGGCTGTGCAGGGCACTAGCCACTGCAGAATCACTAGCCACATGTCCTCAGACAGTACCGGTACATACAACTTCTCCTAGTCCTCATCTCCAGTCCCAGATGGGATGTCCATAAACTGGCTTACCATCTGACAGGTTCTTAGGGTTTAGAAAATATATTTTTGTTTTTAAAATCTATGCTTAGATTGTTGTTCTAAGTTTTTGCACTTTACCTAGATATAGTCCGCCGTACTAGTGACCGTCGCTAATTTATTAGACTTGATAACTAGGCGAACACCACCACCTCCCAAAAGAGACGCTTAACGTAGCGTACTCTAGCGTAGTGAAGGAGTTAATAGAAGGCTTTAACAGAACTGAAACAAGAGTACAGGGTTGCTCACAACAACAAGGTCGCAAGATTTTCTAACTAGCTCGAGGACCTCTCGACTCGGGTCAACAACTGCCAAAGTATGTGAGAGCATCCTCAATTGCCCCGTGAAGCAGGTGCACATGTCCTGGCATTGGCATTTCGAGATGGTCTGCATCGACAGACAGACAATATGCCTCTCCAACATACCGCTCCCATCCATTGGGTCCCAGGTCTGCAGGCGTCTTGTGTGGTAGACCCCAAGCAATTGCGCCCATTCTTGCATCCTCCATGAATCCATCAAAAGCCTCCGTAGGAATATTCGATTTTCTTAGCAGCGCCATCAGCTCCGAATCACCAGAGCACCGATCAATCAAGCCTTTTCGGGCCCAGATAATGGCCGTACGCTTAGGCCTCAGTTGAATCGGTAGTGGTGACGGATGATACGCAGCGACACTGGCAAAGACTGCGCGCAGATGTTGCTGGGTACTCTCCGAAGCACTCCAGAGGCCACCCTGCGCAGCTATACTCTCGTAGACCCTCCAACCGACTTCGGCTTTGTCCTCTGCTCCGGGTGGGCGAGGGCAGCACATGTCTATAAGCAAGAGGCTGTCCACGGTGCGTCCCTCCATACCCAACTGTCGACATACCTCATATGCCAGCATGGAACCACCGGAGAATCCGCCGATAGAGAAGGGACCCTGCGGCTGGAACTTTACTAGAGCCTCCACGATGTGCTTTGCGGCGCCCGGTATGCCCACCTTGGAAGTGAGTTGGCTCGGACAGCGAAGGTATGGTGAGTCGATACCATAGACAGGTATCTTTGATTTTAACGCAGGCAGATGTATGTATGTGGCAATACTGCCGGTGCCATCAGCTATGAGGTAGAACGGTTGCTTTCCACTCGACGGACGACCCTGCAAAAGTGTAACCCTAGTACTTGGAGTTATAGACTTCTCGTCGTCTGGAGCGGAAACGATTACGAGATCTTCTGCAACTTCCATATCAGGTGTGGTTATCTTCGTCATGCTATCAGGGTCTGCTGCCGAGCTTTCATGTCTTGAGCCGTTCGAGGATTCGGGCGTACCGCTCATAACCGAAAAGTCAGATATGTCTGCGCTGGCTTCAGCGGCTGCCGCGTGTTCTTTTGGATGGGCAAATGCTTTGCGCAGCTGACCGATTGTGGAATACTCGATCACAAAGGAGGGCAGAATGTCCAGGCCGGTAATGCTGTTCACTCTGGCCGCAATTTCAATCCCCATGATGGAGTCAACTCCTACCCGTAAAGTCAGTATATGAAGTGCCACTGGTATCACATACCAGTCAAGGATTTCAGTCTTCGTTGATGACTTACCCAACTCGATCAACTGAGTTTCGTCTGTAAGCTCGGAAATATTGCTGCCTGTTCCCTTTGAGATACTCTCGAGCATCACTTGGAACGCTTCAGGCGTAGCATTGTTAGCCTTCGCACGCTCAACGGTCTCAACTTGGCTTCGTTGCGTTGGCTTCGTCATTAGAGGTTGCGAGCTGGCACGGGAAGCTTCACCATTGTCTCGCGGTATCGTCGTCAGTTGTTTTAAGGCAGTTGATGATGACATCTTGGAAGAATCTCGGTTGTCGGGTTGCGTTTTGGTATTACCCAACAGTCGATCCAAGATATCATTATTTACCTCGTGGAACCGAAGAGCAGAACATTGCATGATCAGCTTCTCAGTGTCAAAGACATACACATCGCAGTAGATTGTGCTCTTTTCTCGCTTGGACACGCGGACGTAGGTGAAGTATGACCTCCCCGGCTGGAAGTCAACTGTTTGCTCAAAGGCCCCGAAGCTATCCATCATGAGAGTGGTCTTGTCGGCGAGACGATGAGGGTTTCCATTGACCAGGAAACCAGCAAGATGCACCAGACTCTCACCCCAGTAAGGTGATGCAACAAAATGGGTGTCTTGCGGGTTCGGACGGAGGATAACCTCAGCGGCGGCTTCTTCAAAATTGCTGGATATAAACGCCTCCTTCACACATTTGAAGGCCGGGGCGTAACCAACGGTACTTGAGAACAAGGCGTACATGATGTCTGGGAGCAACCTATGCCCCTGCCCCTCTTTGACTTTATTGATCAGCTCATGCATCCTGCCTCTAACAAAGTAGGAGATCGGATCCCACTTGGCTTGAAGCTCTTGTGGATCAGTAATAGACACGATACCGCTGCCAAGCTCGTGGAGGGAACACTGTGAGGAAGCCTCCCATGAGACTTTGATATCTTCAGAAGAATCGTTGACGTGGACCGCAGTAAGAAGTTCCCCGTCGGATCCAACGAGCTGTCGCGTTAATGGTCGCTTCAGGGTCACAGATCTGAGCGCCAGTCGTATATCGGCGAGCCTCCGGCCTTTGCGGGACTGCAGGGCGTATTTCGCAGCGGCCAAGCCGGCTTCGCAGAAGACGCTTCCTGGAACAATGGGAACTCCTCGAATTCGGTGGCCACTGATCAGTGCATCGAAGCCTGGGCTAGCAATTGGGGCTCGGAGTTTCACCATCAGATCTGGTGGCGTTGATGATTCCTGTGCGACATATTGTGCACAGGTCGATATGGGTGCCCCAGAGGTGTTGACCGGGCCGACCGTTTTGAGTTTCGCTTCTCCTTCGGTATACGTGATCCAGAAGTCCTTCAATTCCCATGCGTACGATGGCAGTGTCAACAAATTCAAACCCGCGGTATACGGGCCGTGCAGCGCAATCCAGTCAACAGCAACACCATTTTTATACATGCCAGCAAGACACTTAGATATGGAAGTCCAAGCCTCAGACTTTCCGTCCAGGGTTGACAGGATCTTATCAGTGGGCGGAGAAATAGTTGCGCGTATGAAAGAGGTACAGACTGGACTAGGACCAATCTCAAGCCAGATTGGGTCGTCAAGCACATCCGTGACAGCTTTAACTGAGCCGACGAAGTCAACAGGTTGTCGGGTCTGTTGACCTAAGTACGGTGCATTGAAAGTGCCAGGTTTGTCCACGATAGATGCAAGCAGGGTCGACGAAACGGGAATCTTAGGTGCTGAATAAGTAACACCTCTTGCCAAAGAAATATAGTCGTCTAGCATCGGATCCATCTGGAACGAGTGAAATCCGTAGGGAACTGCTAATGTTTTCGAAGGGCATGTCAAAATGGTGCGTAACTCGGCGATATCATCGACGGTGCCGCTAACAACAGTGGCGTAAGGGCTATTTGCGCAAGAAATCGTACATGAAGAATGAGGCTGCGTCTCTAGAAGTTGCCTCACAGCATCTGGTGACATTCCGACGGCAAGCATCGCACAAGCACCAGATTCGCAACGCTCAGAGAGCAAACGTGCTCGATGTCCAACGAGATAGAGCATGTCGGCCAAGGAAAGAACGCCAGCAACATGGAGGGCAGCATATTCTCCTAGAGAATGACCCATAACGAGGGCTGGTGTAATGCCGCATGATTTCCAGAAGGCAGCGAGGCTAACCTCTAACGTGACAATAGCCAGCTGAATAGCCGTGGTGTCGTCCTCAGTAATTTCACTATTCTTATCGGTAATTATTGCCTCGAAAAATGGAAACCCATGCTCCTTGCAGATGGAGGCGCACAAGTCCACTGTCTTGCGAAACGGAGGACATGTTGTATATAAATCGCCACCCATGCCAGGATAATGCGATGCTTGGCCGGTGAAAACGAAGACCATAGAGGAGGGTCGCGATGGGGTTGCGCTTGACGTATCTGACTCGAGAGTCTTAATCAGCTCTTGTACCGTCGATGCAGCACAAGCAAATCGGATGGAGTGATGCATCCTCCTGGCTGTGGTTGTATAGGCGATATCTTCGATTCTGGCATCCTCGTGTGTGCGTAGCCATCCCAGGAGATTAACTTTGTTCGCGTGATATGATTTCGGCGTTCTTGCAGAGATTGCGACTACATGGGTTGGGCGAGGATCTACGGCTTCTTTCACTGGGGATAAGTAGTCCTCGAGAATGAGGGATGCGTTACCTCCCTAGTATTCTAGTATTAGCACAGACGTACGGTAATGGCAAGCCGGTAAAACTTACTGCTGCATCAAAATTATTCAGAAGAATTCTCCTTGGTTTCTGGCCGACAGATGTGAAGGGCTTCGGCTCTGAGGGAATGTCTATGCCGACTTCTGAAAGATCCGGATATCTGGGGTTTAGAGTGTGTGGCATTCCAGCTTGTGGTGGCAATATATCTTTCTGTCTCAACTGTAAGTTTGGTTCTCTCCTCCTTCAATATGCCATACCTGGAACATCATGATGCATTTTAGCAACGAGGCCATGCCTGCAGCCTATAACGGGGGGAATTAGTCTAGGAAATATTGATATCGCGTCCCTGGGCAGTGCTCACCGCCTCACTGTGGCCAACGTTGGCTTTGACGCCTCCAAGAGTCAGAGGAGTATGGGCTTGTCGTTGCTTGAAAACGTTTACGACTGCACCCATCTCTGCGGGGTCTCCGATCTGGGTCCCTGTTCCGTGCATTTCAACATATGAAATATCATCCGGCGAAACCCTAGCGGTGTGCATAATCCTGCGAAACAGGCTCTCCTGCGCGCCTGCGTCGGAAGTTGTAATTGAGGTGGAGTTGCCCGAGTGATTTCTACCAGAGCTGGCAACAACTGCTAGGATGTTATCGTTCTGAGCGACAGCATCCTCCAGGCGCTTGAGAACGACAGATCCAACGAAATCGGCTCGGCAATAACCATCTGCGTCATCACGGAAGGTTTTGCAGTTGCCCGTGTCAGATAGAACGCCGGATTTGCTGAGACTGGTCCATGAATGAGGATAACCCACAATATTGGCGGCGCCTACAACGGCCATGTCGATATCCTTGGTGAGGAGGCTCATGCATGCAAGGTGAATGGCAGAGGTAGAAGAAGCGCATGCCGAATCAAGAGAGTAGGTGGGCCCTTCCCACTTAAAGTTGAAGGCAATCCGACCAGCTCCTACAAATGCATTAGACGTTGAGGCACGTTTTGAAACAGGGTAAAATGAGGGCATCTTGAAGATGTACGGAGTGTGACAATACGTACCAAACGCGCGCTGGGCTCCCTGCAAAGTATATGCATCACATCCGAGGGTGTGATGGCTCACCATATGCCAATCGTCGTTAGATTGCCCGTAGAAGGTTGCAATGCGTTTTGGGCTGATGGCTTTCGTTTTGCCGTCAGAATATCCAGCTACTTCGAGTGCTTCATAAGCGCTCATCAGGAACTGCCGATGACCTGGATCCATCAACAGCGCCTCTCTGGGTGAGACGTGGAAGAACCGTGAATCAAAATGCCCAGGCTTGTTCATGAAGCAGCCGAACCGTGTTGTTGTTGTACAAGTGTCCTTGTGCTCGTCACAATAGAACTCCTTTAAATCAAAGCGGTCGCCGGGAATTTCTTCGCTGAGGTCCTGTTTTGACATGATGACATTCCAGAAATCCTCGACATTGTCGCTGCCTGGGCCTCTTCCGGCCATCCCTACAATGGCAACACGACCGGCACTGGGAGGATGTTCGTTTTCTAAGAGTTTGTCGGTGTGAAAGGTGACCGAACGTCCAGTGCTCTTCAGGACACTGGCGAGGTAGGCGGTATGGCTACTTGGGCCAATCACTTTGACGGATACGTGCAGCGAGGTGAGGCACGAATTAAGCTGGCCCATGACTTTTGTAATGTCCAGCGGCAAGGACAAGACCTGGAAAACCACGGCCCGCAACAGGTCACCCCAGCTAGAGTAAGTCGCTTCCGGGTCATCCATACCCCAGATCTTGAAGTTGGGAATGACTGGTGTCTTTAGCTTGTCTGAATTTCCCACAATGTAGTCTAAGTCCGCCTGGGAAACAGTCACAATGTGTTGTAGGGCATGTATGCTCAGATCATTCTTTGGGAGATCTCGGAGGGATGGACACTGGCTGAAAACAAGCTCGATAACGGAGGGTGGGCCAATAACAGTGCTCCAACGATCTCCAGTAACCCCAACCTTGGCTCTCTTGATGGGCGGAATTCCCTGTCCGGCTAGTCAGTTCTCAGTCTAGACGATGCACACCTCTTCTACTTGCCATGCTTTCCTGGAACTGCTCGAGCACTTTGCGAAGTTCATCAGGTTTAATCCCTAGGACTGCGCAGCCCCAAACTCCAGGACGGTCCTCCATGGCCCTCGATTGCACAGAGGTGAACCTGCAGAGCCTAACGAACACTCTGGCCACCTCTAACACAGCACCATACAGGGACGCTAAGTCTGTGGAGATAGCCAGTGCGGCGAGGTTTGTGAGTCCACCAGAGACTCCCAGCCGTTCGGGCTTGACACCAGTTTCGCTAACAAGCTGCGGTTCCCTCTTCACCCATCTACTGATGTTAGCAGCTATTGATCTGACTCTAGGTGTGCAACTGCCTACTGTAGCAGCATTGCCGCTCTCACGACATGCAGAAGAACCGCTCGCGCCATGCCGACCTCATCCGGGGAGTACCGATAACGATCTGCCAGGTCAAAGAGACTGGAGTAATCACCAAGGCTGTCTGTCAAGACGTCATCCATTCCCTGCGATTCTTCCTTGACTACTCGGAGCACGTCGTCGAAGAAGTCCTTGAGCCATGGTGTCGTCGCAGCCTGACGGTGAAGCTGATCGATTCCCTCAACCCACCCATCGGTCTGATCTCCAAAATAAAGAACTGTATGCATAATGTCGATTAAACCCAAGGCCGAGCTGATGGAATCGCGAAAGAATTTGACGACAGAGAGGTCAGCCTTCCTTAGGTACTGCTGAAAAAAATGTGCATATTCAGTGGAAATCTCGACATCATACACATATTCTAGCAAACCGAGAATGTATAAGCTTGTTATTCCACATCACTTGCTGCTGGAGTGAGTGTATCAACATCTGCTGCAATTGCTAAACAGGGTAGTCCTCACTCGGCAAACTCCTCCTACAGGGCTCACACTCCACAATCCTTGTCTGCCCTAGTGCTTATGCATCGGTCTGAGGGAACTCTCAGTGCTTACACTCTGGCGGATAACCTGCCAGGATGTTTACGGTAAATGTCAGTTAGGAATAGTGCTTATAGATTTACGCGAGTTGCTTTGCACGGAGCACCTCAAAAACAGGTGTAGACTTAGCACGGTTCTTTTTCCGATCAAGTTGTGGTGACTCGACAAATCAACTGTGTCTCAGTGCACTTCTATTCTATCAAGATGTCGGATTCGGAAATCAGTACCGCCCTTGCACACGTAGCAGACGTTCTCGGTTCGGCCAGCTATGTTGACAAGGAGGTGTTCATTGTAATACCCCACATTGCTCTTGCAGACACAGCATCTACAAATATAGTATGTCGATCTTGGGACTCATACCGTGGTGCATGAGAAGTATCTAATAAGAGCGTCAAACGAACAGTACATTCAGAAATTCAGAGATATATCATCGTTCAGTCTCGAGAATGAACCGGGCACACGGAAGTTTTGTGCATTGCAGCCGCGCGGACAGGGCGAGTCGCACCAGGTTTGGGCAATGGAACAGTAGGTGCAATGGAATGAACTTTCTCCCTGCGTACGCCAGGTTTATTAACGACAGGTTCTCACAGTTTCGATACTGAGTCCGCTCTTGCAAAACACCGCGCATCTCCTTTGGTTGAAAGCATGCTGTCCTGGTTGCAAGAAGCTAAGCCAAATGGTCCTAATCCGCTACCGATCCCGGTACCCCTTCAGATTCTAAAAGGCTCATTTGTACGCCCCTCAATCAAGGACGTCCAAGATCCATACATTGTCATCACGCAAATGGGAGTGCACCACGAGGAACTCCCTGTTGTCGAGGATGGATTGTTGGAGTTCAGTGCGAAGCTTGATTCGCTAGAGAATGTGCTGATGTTCACGCCTGCAAAGGCGGACAAGGCCGTCTGGGTTATCGCGGCTTATAAAACCAAGCGGGACTACGTAGAAAGTGGATTCCGCAAGGAAAGTCTTGATGGAAGACTAAAGCAGGGTATGATTAGCATGTGGGAGGAGAACATATTGAAACTCATCGTTGGGTATCTAGTTCGTAGCTGAAACTGAAACTGAAATATGCAAGGTAGATTGGACTGAAAGTTTGCTTGTAGCGCTCAGGACGGAGACTCGGCTCTCGAGATGCCGGATGTGCAGGGTGGTGAATCGCGAACACTCCAACATATTACCGGGGTTGCAGTTCTGCGGCTTATGAGCGCCCAGGCGCCACTGTAAGCACTACGTACTCAGGGCAAACTCCCACTGAAGATTCAGAAGGGTTCGCTCAAGCACCATCGCATCATCTAAGTAGCCAGTAGTGATAAAAGCCGTGTGCCCCCTCGGCACTGCTGGAAGTAAAAGCACCGTGTTCTTGCCAGGTTGAAAATATGATTCGGTATCAAGTGCTGTGTATTCTCCTCGCCTGCTTCGGTGCTACGTTTTATGGCTATGACACTAGTGGGTCGTCAGACAATGTCGAAAGGAATAGAGGAACGCTGACAGGAAAGGCATTACTGCTTCGGTTCTTGCGTATAACAGCTTCATTCAATACTTTGAGCTGAACAATGATACCATTGGCGCTATGAATTCCGCATACCAAGCTGCTGCCGCCCTTGGTGCTTTGTCTAATTTCTACCTCCCCAACAGGCTTGGCCGTAAGTACTCGTCGATAATTTCTCGTTCTGATCATGATCTCATTCGAACCAAGGGCTACGTACAATTATACTTGGATGCACCATATCCGTCATTGGAGTCACACTGCAGACTTCTGCGCAGAACTACCCCATGTTCGTTGTTGGGCGTACAATAGGCGGAATTGCTTGCGGTATCGTATTTTCCGTTTGCCCAGTATACGCCAACGAAATATCCCCGGCCTACTTTCGTGGACGGGTGGGCGCCCTTTACGCGTGAGTGTGCAATTGCCCGCAATACGATCTTCTGGCCAACTGACCCGCTAGACTGAATATTACCGCTTCCTTCCTGATTACTCAATGCGTCGGTCTCGGTCTCTACTTCATCAAGGGCAATACTTCATGGCGCTTGCTATTCGCTCTACAGTTAATCCCCGCCTTATCGTTAGCAATATTCTCGATTCGGATGCCGGAGTCACCGCGCTTTCTTGCTCTAGTAGGAAGGGATAAAGAGGCTCTGGAGATCCTCCGACAGTTGCATGGAGGAGGCAAGGAAACCGCTGAATACAACGAAAGTGACTCATACTATCAGGAGTTCCTAGAGATTCGCGCTCAAATTGAAGAGGATAGGAGTTACACAAGAAGTTGGCGCACGATCATCTCCAAAAGTTCATACCTAAGACGCTTTGCGTTGATTATTGGTTTCTTCTTTTTCCAACAGTGAGTTCTGACTTGTAGGCTCCAATCTTAACGTTCTAACCGGGCCCACCCCAGGTTCACTGGTATAATCCCTCTCGCCGCATACCAAGTGATTATCTATCAGATGCTCGGAGTTCGAGCGGTAACATCGTTGATTCTCACTGTTGTTTATGGAATCGCCACTACGTTAGGTGTCATAACTTGCGGATTTTGGCTCGATAAGGTCGGGCGAAGGCCAGCCCTAGTACGTGACCACTAGTACTCACATCTTTAACAATTCACTGCTTGAGCACTCGTGCTGACACATGAAATAGTTAGCATGCTATGCGGGTATGATACCGTCAATGGGTTTAATCGTGGGTTTCTGGATTGGGTTCGAGAAGTCCGGGAACCAAAACCTCGGTCTTGTAAAAGGGGTCCTTGTGGGCATTTACCTCGTCGCCTTCATCTTTTCAGGAGTCATGAACGCATTTGGTCCAACAGTACGCCACCAATCTACTTGAATTGGTTTATCGCTCACAACTCGCGCAGTACGCTTCCGAGATCATGCCAACCGAGATTCGTGCGGCCGGTCTGGCCGCTGGATATTTCGTCTTCAATGCCCTGGCTGTCTTGATCTCTCAAATCACACCCACAGCGATAGCGAGCATCTCTTGGCGGTATTTCCTGATCTTCTTGATCATGGATTGCATCTTCATTGTGATTGCATATCTTTTTTATCCGGAGACCAGGAATCTGGCGCTGGAACACATTGGTAAGGCTTTCGGAGATAAGGTCGCTACAGCTCAGCAGCTTAGCGGTGAGAGCATTGTGGTCTCCACATCTCTACAGCCATCCAAGCTGATTGACTGACCCACAGGCGGCGGGGGGAGGATTAGGTGCCTCGCAAAAGCTGAACAAACGCGGATGGTGTTGCTTACGGTGCTGGTTGAGGGCTGCATGACTGCAGGGCTATATGCAGATACGTTCCCATATGCATGCATGGATCGGAAGCGGCGTGGGTCCAATTTGCCGTCCCATTCGGAGCATGATTTGAGAATACATAGATAGGTATATTTGCTTCCTAAGCGTTCAGAATTTGATTCGGGGGATTTGGTTTAGTTAAGAAACGACATCAGTTGAATGCGCAGTCTTGTTAACTTACATGGCTGATGTCATGTTAGCTTGAGGGTCTTGGGAGATCTACCCTAGGGTAGATAGATGACCGGAGGATTAAGATGCGACGCTTAGGCTCCCGGTGCACGGATTGGTCTAGAGAGGACCAGATCGTTGGCTGTTCAAGGAATCGCTAGGCCGTTTTCGCCGCAATGCTCGCATTTTGAAAACATCCAGTCGCCCGATCGCCAGGTCTACCCTCGGGTACCGCCTGTTTCCAATTCCGCCGGAATGCGCGAATAAGCCTTATTTCCTGCTCAAATTTCGTCTTCAGATTCTACCTAATTACACGCTTTGGAGGCGCTTGAGTTACAAAACTTACACGCCTACGTAATCTACCCGCGTGAAAAGTAGGTAATTTGGCACCGCTTTAGCTAGTAAAACCCCCGCTCTACACCCATGCAACCCTTGCGACCCCCCTTTTTGGATCTTACGTGAAGAAAGGCGGTAGCCTACACGCAAATAGCCGGCTCGCACGGGACGCGGCTTGCTAGCCGATCGCCGACTCTACTGCTCTGCCATGAAGATGCTTAGTGTTGAATGATACCTAAAGGAAGTATAAATCCATGTTTTTGCACACTCTCCCTCCACCCACCTGTCTGGTTCTTCCACGTTCGGCGCAAATTGGAGCGAAAATCTTGACGTTGCTGGTTACCATAAGTGTTACAGAGAGTGCTTTGCAAATGCAATCTGCGTCCCAATATCCCTTCCCGCAATACGCAAACCCTGACGAAGACTGGACCAAGATATCGGATTTCGAGGAGCGCCGTCGGATACAAAGCAGGATTGCTCAACGCAAATATCGTAAGCGTCCCCTATTCAATTGGGTTTTCGAGCAGAACACTACATAGGTTTCTGAGCTCACTTTATTCTCTGACATATTCCAGGCATGAAAAAGAAGGAGGCGTCGAGTCAATCACAGGCTACAATGGACCAGAGCATTGAGACAACTGAGCTTGCAACCAATTGTCCGACCAGCCCTGTGGACATTCCCAGGCTGCCTAACATTGACACTGGAAATCAAGCCCACGGACCTCAGCAATTGTACCCATCCATAGGAGAGGTTCCCCAACAGTACAACCCCAACGTTTCTTCGCTGAATCTGGGTTTTGAGACGGCTGGGCTGGCAGGGGAGGAATTGGGCGACTTTCACCCAGACCTCACCGGAACCTGCACAGACAACAATCCCCACGGAATGCATTCCCAACTGCTTCCTACTCCTCCTACCGATGCGGCTGATATCTTGGCACGACCTCCACCTGGACCGCCACCGTCAGGGTCGTATTACTCTCACACTAGCGGCCCGAGCCCGCAGTCACCAACACACACCCCGCATTCGCACGACTATCACGGTCCCGAAAGCCACCATCAACACTTCTCACCGCGGGCGGTGAGCAAGAGCACCATGATATCGCCACGACACCCCCCATTTCCGACCATCCCTCAACAACCACCCTGTGCTTATTCACCTCCGCCAACTACCGTCTTTGGTTCCTCATACTTTTGCGCGGGGAGTCCGCGGATGCCGACGCACAGTCCCTATCAAAACCGCTCTCGTAAGCCGCACTTGCAGCACTGTCAGCCATCAAACCATGAATGGACGCCTTGGCCGGATCGATGCCGGCGGTCTAGTAATCATGAATGCGTCAGTTTTTCGTATCAGTGTATGGGCAATTACTCCAATCAACGTCCTCCATGCTCGTGCCTGCCTGGCTCGGGACCAGCATCATACCAATTACCCCAGCCTAATGGCCGTTGCCATCCACATAACCCGTATGCAGACAGGGCGCCCACATATCATCCTTGGACAGGCTTAGGCGAATCTACCCCTGCTGGGTATGGACCATGGCAGGCTGCTCGCGGAGCAGGTGCAATTGATCCTGACATGGACGCCGCACTTCCACTCTCGACCAAACGAGATTGCTGCTGTGGGAGATGTTAGGAAATGCGCTATGAAACATGATGTGGACATAGAGTGTACGGGTGGAACGGCGTTTCACGAAGATGCATGAAGCGTGTTTAGAAACATGATTAGTACATGCTGAGCTATCAAGCTATGTCGTGTACGGCCGTAGCTAGGCATTGCGAATATACAGTAGAATTTTACATACAGACAAGCTCGTACCTACCACGTTCTGCAGCACTCTCCGCCGATATGTGGGACACGACCATGTCGCCATGTTGAGCGCTGCAAGAGACCTTAGATAACGAAGGCGCCTGTGATTAGGTGATGAGCATTGGGTGTCTATTAGACTACCCTGTGGTACCACTTCCTGCTCCATCGCCTACCTGCAACGCCTAGGCCCTCACAGTCAGCGTCCTAACCCGGCCCTTCGTTAAGCCTCGCAGGGCTGCTGTTTGGGTTCCGTACTCTATGCCTGAAACATTGTAACCTTGCGGTAGGCCTAGCCTGCTGTCAAAGATGGCGTGATTACTCCGGCCTCGTCTGGTAGATAATGCTTATGAAGCCGATCTGTTTCTAGGAGTAGAAGAATGAAATTAGGGCTGACTAGACAATAATGCGAACCATTCAGCTGGAACCCGAGTACTGAGATACTTCGGGACGTATGTGGAGCCCGCATAAGCTCAGGATATTCCCCCACGCCGGCTGGCTAGACTGGCAGGGTATACACCTTGTCTGTATGCAGGAGTGGGCCCAGTGTCCCATGTGGAGCCATGTGGAGCCTTCGGGCGATAACCTAAATTCGCGCCCATACGCATGCACATAGATTCCATTCGGGTGGGTTGGATAACTGCTGAAACACTCAATTGATGCCATCAACGATGCAACTGGGTCCTCCCATGGCCCCATTCCAAAACTGACGCAAGGAGGATCACCTCGCAATGATTGATCTATACAACGCACGCAAGCAAGCCCAGTGCCACAGTGCCTATGATCAAATCTACTTTCACCTGGGGGCCAAACGAACGTACAGTGGAGTCTTCTCCCAGCCGAAATACTCGACCAGATTGTCTACCCAGTTTGCACAGCTCTCATCCAACGTCAGCTCAAAGTTCCAGAGGATCCTCGCCAGTATCAGACGCAGCTCGACATACGCCAGGTTCATGCCGATACAATTTCGCGGACCAACGGCGAAAGGCTGCGAGGCTTGTTTTTGATCGGCCTGGAACCTGGGATCATCGAGCCATCGCTCAGGGTGGAATTCATCAGCATGTAAAAAGAAGTCTGGACATCTGGTCATACTCCAGTGCCAGATGCCAACAGTTGTCTGCAGTAGCCGGAAGAACATGCTGTCAGCTTATGTGCTACATCCAAATACCAGATGAAAATGGTCTAGTCCACATACATTCTCAGGGATAAACTCGCCGGCAATCGTAGCACCGCCTGCAGGTACCTGGCGTGGCGAAACTCCAGCAAACGGGGGAAACATGCGCAACGATTCCGTAATCACAGCATTGAGATACTTGAGTTGCCCAGTTCTTGTCAAGGTTATTTCTTCTTCGGTTGTAAATGCGGAACGCACTTCTTCGACTGCCTTCGCTAAGGTGTGGGGATTTGTCGCGAGGTAATAGGTCGTGGCACTGAGAGCACTGGAGATTGTTTCTGCGCCTCCGAGTATTAAGGCAGTACAGTTGGACGTAATTTCTGCATCCGAGAGGAACTCGCCTTTCTCGTCGTCGCCAAGCATAGCAGTCATGTAGTCAGGCCGGGTAGCACCCAGAGCACGCCGTTTCGCAATTTTGGCATCGGTAAGTTGTTGATTCTCTCGTAGTCTTTTTGCAAGTCCTTTGGGAGCTACCACCAGAAAAGATTAGCTCACACAAGGCGCAGAAGGTGAATAACTTACTGATGAAGAAGAGAATAGGAAGGAACAGTCTGTTGATTCTCTTCAAACAATTCGCAAGAATGACAAACCTCGTCGTATCAAAGATGAGAGAAGCCCATGGATGATGGCCGCCACTGTCCAGAGAACCAAAAGATTCCCCAAAAGTCAGATCACCTAGTCTCCATCACATCATCAGTAACAATTCCTTCACCCATTGACTACTTTAGGACGGGTGCAACTCACCAATAATATCAAATGCTGTAAAGCTGAACCACGCCTCAATGTTGATGAGCGCTCGGCCGTCATCGCACCGTTTCCTCAATTCGGAGATAAGCTTGTCCACGTAACGCTGCAGAAATGGCTCCTGTTTCTGCATTGTCGATGCTGAGAAGCCGCGCGACAAGATTCTACGCATGCGTGAATGGTCTTCGCGCTTCGTCACACCAAGTAGATTGTCTTTGAACGCTTCATTGAAAACGGGTTCCTTTGTCATTTCCGGTTGCCCCAGTTTGCGGTGACCACCGATATCCGTCCACGCCGAGATTGACTGGAAAGCGAGCTCATCAGGGGCAATTCGCACGATAGGACCGTATTTTTTGTGCAAGTCGAGAATGATATCGTGCGACTTGCCGCTGATGATCGCGCGAGAAACGCCCCAGCGAGTCACGGCCCAGAGCTTTGGTCCAGGAAATCTGCTGAGGGGATGGAAGTAAAGCAGATAAATTGGCCTGAGCATAAGAACCCATACAAGTACCTGAAGATGGCTATGTTAATGATGCCTAAGCTCCAAATTGCAGTTGAGGACCTCTTACTGCAGCAAGAGCCAGCTGCGCTGTCGAACGGTTAGCGAGCCGCCCCACGTCGCTTTGAGATAGTAAATTTGCCATAGCAACGATGTGCCTCGAGTTTACAGTTTACGCTTGCACCAGCTGGAATTCCCAAAGGTTGGTATCTATGAGAAGTATGGGCTTGCTGTTATGTTACGAGCGGATATGATTCGTGGACAGGGGAACCCTGCAAATGTCCCGAGGCAGCGGTCTTCCCGTTACGCTTAATTTAGCGCTTACCTTAAATGCACCTCCAATACACCAAGGGTTGACTTGGCATCCGACGGGGCCCGCGGACTCCGTCCGCCCCCTACAATTTTCAAACAGGAGGACTCCGTAAGCCTGCATAACCCTCGTTAGTGCTGATCTAGTGCCGACACAGCCCTTGTCCTTCATCTATGACAAATCGCCCTACGGTCTCCCACGGGTCCCGCGGGCTCCGGACCGCTGTGGCTACGGCCTTGGGACATTCACTGGATGCCACAGAGTGGTGGTCGGACGAAATGTGGTTTCTGCTTTCGGACAAATTTCGAGGGAGAAGATTATTGGGTAACGCTCAAAATGAATTCCTCGTAGTCATTTTCTAAGCAGTGAAACTGTTCATCTGGTTGTTCCTCATTCACTCTCTCCCATCAACACACCGCGTAACACGACTCTCTCCGGCATCAACATGGAGTCTGCCTCTGCGCCTGGCGCGTCTCCGTCAACAAAGGACGAGGCTATTGCTCCGCACTCCGAACCAACCTCCAGCACCTCCGATGAAAAGATCGAGTCGTCTGTTCCAAAGGGCGAGACAGGCGAATACTTGAGCGGCTACAAAGTTGTGGTGATATTGGTATCGCTCTGCATGTGCAACTTTCTCGTAGCATTGGATACCACCATTCTTGCAACAGCCATTCCCGTCATTTCAGAACGATTCCAAGCCCTCGAGGACGTCGGGTGGTATGTCTCTGCGTACTTCCTCACCAACTGCGCTTTCCAACTGTTATACGGAAGACTCTACACACTGTATTCAGTTAAGCCCATCTACCTCGGAGCTGTCGGGATATTCGAGATCGGGTCTTTGATATGTGCGGTCGCGCCCAACAGCACTGCGTTTATCGTCGGTCGCGCTATAGCCGGTCTCGGGTCTGCAGGAGCGTTCTCGGGAGGTAAGTCCTCAACACAAAATACCGTCTCCTATACTGCTCTTTTGCTGACCGTCTACATAGCTCTCATTGCAATCGTTCACGCCTTTCAGCCGGAGAAACGCGCTGCATATTCGGGTATGATCGTGGGCATGTATGGCATCGCGTCCATTGCAGGACCGCTCATTGGGGGTGCTTTTACCTCTCACGTTAGCTGGCGGTGGTGCTTCTACATCAATCTTCCCATTGGCGGAGTTGTCATGGTCGCGGTGTTCTTCTTCCTACGAACTCCGAAACAAGTCAAGGCCTTCGACGACGACGCCTCGACAGGTCTCTGGGCCAAGATCGCAAAGTTCGACCCATTCGGCTCCATCGCTTTCCTCGCTTCCATCATTTGTCTCCTCCTGGCGCTTCAGCTAGGGGGAACAATCTACGCCTTCTCGAACGGCCGCATCGTCGCTCTCTTCGTCCTGTTCGGGGTCCTCCTCCTTGCATTCGTCGCGCTCCAATTCTGGGGAGGGAAAAATGCCACCATTCCGCTCAGCGTCTTGAAGCAACGCTCCATCCTGTTCGGCATGTTCTACATGTTCTGCGTGGGCGCTCACTTCTTTATCCTCGTCTATTTCCTTCCCATTTGGTTCCAAGGTGTTCGTGGACGATCGGCTCTACAGTCAGGCATCGACACACTGCCCATTCTTCTCTCACAAACCCTCTTCGTTGTTTTGGGCGGCATCATCGTCTCTGTCACAGGCTACTACATGCCCTTGGCGTGGATATCGGTAGCAGTGGCGTCGGTTGGAGCGGGCCTGCTGACCACCCTCGACGTCGACTCCGGCACAGGCAAGTGGATCGGCTACCAGATCATCTACGGTATCGGCGGCGGCCTTGGATATCAACAAGGTGTTAATGCTGCGCAAACGGTCCTCGGCCCGACCGAGATTGCCATCGGCACGGCGCTGATGGTTTTTGTGCAGAACCTTGGAGGCACCATCTTCTTCTCAGCAGCCAATAACGTATTCGTCACTCGACTCATCAAAAACCTCGCTCGTGTTGCCCCCGAGCTTGATCCAGGAATCATAACGAGCGCGGGAGCGACCGGCATCAAGGAGGCCGTAAAACCGGAAGAATACCCAGCTGTTCTCGTGGCCTATAATGGTGCCGTTAGGGAAACCTTCAAGATGGCGCTGATCTTCGCTTGCTTGGGTGCTATCGGTGCGGCAGGGATGGAATGGAGGAGGGGTCAGACTAAAAAGAAGCAGGATGCAGACGCTGAAATTCAGGCCGGCCCGGTTTATGAAGTCGAGACAAAGCAGGATCAGAGCGTCGCCAATTGATGTCTTTGTACACAAACTCAGGTTGCTGGAAACGCCATCCATAGGGCATTATTGGGAGGGTGGTTTCTGGGGTTTCTTATTTTCATGGGTCCCTCAGATGTATTTTAATGCGATGGATACCTTGGAGGCATGCAGCCTCTCGATTTCTTTCACGGTTAATAGAAGACCGTAGGCAGCTTCTTTGCAAACAAAATAAAGCCGCTGCAAAATAATTCTGCCCTCTTGACTACGTCAGGTACCATGTTACCGGTCAGGGAGTCAGCTATTGTTTATGGCCTGCCGTTCAATGCAAACTTGGGAAATATTAGGATAAACGTATCATATTTCCTATACAGCTTATATTCTTTGTAGGTCTACGGTCTACTGTAGTCTAAATAAAAAGAATTCTAGTTGACTGTGCCTCCGCCCCTTATTGAAATATGGTTGGGCGATGCGGCGCCGTGTCCCCCCTTCTCCGTCTGTAGGACACGCCACGCGTCGACAAGCTTGCACAAGAAAGGATACACTAATTACCCTGCTCTGTTCGTTTTTGGAGTAAGAGTACCTAAGATCACGGAGCTATTATTACTGTCTTCGACCATAGCCTGACTGAGGGCCTAAATGATTGCACTATCACGAGGGTGGCATATCACTCCAGATGTGAAAAGATGTTGTTCAACGAGCCATAGTTGCAAAAAATCCCAAATGGCCAACGTAGATACATGGCATACACAGTCTCGGGTCGATCGTCTTAAGAGTCCTCCCTGGAAGAGACTGCGCGACCTAATTCGAGCAACGCTTGGAAAAGCGTTGGAAACTTTGTGCTCACGGAGGCAGGTAGCACGACTGAAGACCTTTACTATCTTGCCGCGTCGAGGCTCTAGCAAATAATATCCCGATGTATTAGCAGCGAATTTGGTGTCAGTGCAAGTGGGCGCGTTGGGAGAATCTGTCTGCATGAACTGCTCGGTAAGAATTATTGTTCGAGATGACGGTTTGCTATGAGTCTATTACCTACCCTAAGGCGGCTCTTCTCCATTGCTGGGATTATTCAACATTTCAATCGGCTAAGAACGTTTGAAGAGTCAGTAAAGGAATGCTTCCGTCTAGCCCCCACAACATCTAGAAAAACGATTTGCTTCCTGTAACTGTTTCAACCGACCATCATTATATGGCAACATATCTGGAACCATTAGGAGTATAGCTACGGTCATCACAATGAGAGGGAGACTTTGTATTGATTCTAACACTACAGCTACTTAAGAGTCCGATTCTGTTAAAACATGTTCACGATTCGTCAGGGCCGGCTCCCAAGTTTAATCCGTCTCCCAAATCCAAATCCAATAACAAACCATAGTAGACTGGCAGCGAGATGTACATGTAGCACGGGCCAACAGGCCATCACATCCCCCTGCTTACGCTCGCTTCGCTTCCAAGCCCGTTAAACCAAAGCTTCACATCTTACCATCTCACCACCACCACCTCCACCCCCAACGGACTCCAAAATGCCTTGCACCATCTGCAACCAATTCCAAGGCCAATGGCCCATCAACAGCCGACTCGACTCCCAACCACACGACACCCAACCAGTCCGAAACTACCTCGTCCCAAAATTCACCTGGGAAGAGCTGGAATTATCCGCCAGCGCGTGCTACTGCTGCGAGATCCTTGCAAAGGGATGTCGAGAATGCTTCTCCATGCACGGCATACAGGTCTCCGATATACGGCACTGTAGCCTCCGCTTCTACTATCCACTGCATGTTGAGGATGTGGAAGAGGAGGAGTGCGGGAAATATGTAACCGTCCATTTGGCTAGCGGGAAGAGGTTCGAGGTAGAGGTATTTGCCACGGAGGATGATGAGTGCCCTGTTCCTGATGCGTGGGATTATTTTGCCACGTCCAAGAGGACGTCGCCTGGGACGGACTCGGAAGAAGCGTTGGGGAAGATGAAGGAGTGGATCGAGGAGTGTGTAGCTGAGCATTCCGACTATCTCTGCCAGGCCCCTGAACACCCAATATTACCTAAACGGGTAGTCGATGTCGGCCGCAGCAATGAGGACGTGAAATTGGTCGAGACAAATGGCGAAAAGGGACAGTACATCTGCTTGAGCCACTGCTGGGGCCCGACGCAAATCATCACGACGAAACTAGCGACACTGGAAGACCGGAAGAAAGGAATACCATGGTCGGAGCTGTCAAAAACATTCCAAGAAGCCATAACATTAACCAGGACCCTGGGGTTCCAGTACATCTGGATCGACTCCCTCTGCATCATCCAAGACAGTGCGCAAGACTGGGAGATTGAGTCGGCGAAAATGGCCTCCATATATAGCGAAGGTCACTTGACGATTGCGGCCACCCGCTCTCCTGATGGCGCTGGCGGCTTGTTCTGCGCTACACCTGACGTCGAAGTCTTCGGGACTACGCCAGATGGCGAAGCCTATTCTCTTTTCTTTCGCCAACGCATCGACCACCAGCTTGATGCGGGATTCGAAACTGCCGGATTCACTGCTACCGAAGCGGAATATCCGCTTCTGACTAGAGCATGGGTGTATCAGGAGCGCATGCTCTCGACAAGAGTCCTCCACTTCGGCCGATACGAATTGTTCTTCGAATGCAAATCGGCGATTCGATGCGAATGCGGCGCCATAGCATTCAACGGCGCAGGTACCGAGGCACCAGTGCCCCTGATCAAGATCGAGTACGCGGATATCCTGGCGCAGTATCACGAAGGCTACGAAGGCCAAGCTCTCGAGGATATACGGTATCAGGGCGCACGCATGTGGCGCACCATGGTCTGCGGTTACACTGCGCTCCGTCTGACCATGTCAAAGGACCGGTTACCTGCCATCCGCGGCTTGGCGAAGCAATTGGCTTCGGGAAGGAGGTCCAGGTATCTAGCAGGCCTGTGGGAGGAATCTCTCCAAGATGATCTCCTCTGGATGGTCTACGCAACTTCGACCCTCCTAAAGCCTCGGCCGTACCCCCCTAACGCACCGACGTGGTCGTGGGCAAGCGTGGAAACGCTCGTCAGCTACTGGGATTGCATCAGTCTCACAGACATTGAAGGAAATGTCGCCGAAGAGAGAGAGCCGTATGAACAGTTCAGCGTCATTGAACTCTGTGAGGTTCAGCCGTCGGGTATGGATGACTTCGGAACTATCAAAAGTGGCGAGCTTAGAATATCCGGTCATGTCGCAGAAGGTATCCTCGAACGCGAAGTCGACGTGTATGAAGGTAAAGAGATCGTCGTCCACTACGTGACATTCGCCAACTCTCGCCTGCGGATGAAAGCGGATTACCTTCTTGACCACGAAGGCCCTCATCAGACGCTGCCAGGAACTACAGTCCTTTGCTTACGTTTGAGTCTTCTGCAGGAGGGCGAGAAGCAGGCGTTGATATCACTGGTTTTGAAGAAGTCGCCGCATTTGGCGGATCGCTATGAGCGCATCGGCACGCTGAAAGTTTCCGGAAGACTTGGCTCGGTGGAGCCAACTGGAGCGATATTCGAGGGATGTGAGACGCGAAAGCTGGTGATTGTTTGATAGAAATATACGAAAACACTTAATGACAGCTCAGCGTAGGTGGCAGCGACGACGGTGCTTCGTGCTGTTCGCATTTGACAACATTTGCAGTCATCTGCATAGTTACAGCTCCATGTCCGCAGAACTCTCTTCCCACCGTCCTTTCGTGAGACTGCACTACTGGAGTACCCATCACCGAAAAACTCCATATCTGGCAAATGGTACCCGAGGGTCAAGCAGCAGCAGTGAAGGCCAGGGGATCTGAGAAAACAGCTGCAATGATCCATCTTGGGTGATTGAACTTGCCGGGTACGGAGAGCAGTTCACGATGTAATGGTCTTAGACGTGGTCTCGACAGCAACGCGCCCCAAAGCCCCGGTTTGAACGAGGGTAGTTACGTTGCTTTCCCGAGACCGGCCATGTCTGTACCCATGAGCTTGAGGCGTACGTGATTAATGAGTTCGGCGCGAGACATGAAGACGTCTTGGCCGTGAAAATCTGAGCGGCCGGTTTGCGAAGCACCCTTGGCAACCGTGAGAAGTATTAACCCTTGTCTCTGATTCGTTCTCTTCTCCGTCGTATGAACCTCCATATCGGCAGGCTTGCCGAAAATGACATGAATCTACAAAGCCCATTCTTCTCGATCATCACTTGCCGACACAAAAGGCTCGTCAATAAGACGAACAGCCATTTCACTACAGAGCACACTAGAAATAACGGTCAGTGGGGCAATGTCACGGTCTAAAGAGAGATACATACCAAGCCGACCCGACAAGAGCATCCAACTCCCTTATCGCTTTCTCCCTCTTGGGTCCCAGACTGGCGCCCTTGCTCACTTCCGTCTGCAATTCGGCAATGCGCTTCCCCTTCGCAATCCCCGCCAGCTCAACCACCTTCTTCGCCAAGCAATCGCTGTGAAATGCGTGCTGACAGGGGAATACGAAGAATTGGCGTGCCAGAAGAGGAAGTCCACATACATAACATCGCTCGCCCGGCTCCACGATTGCGTACCGTTGCTCCAGCGCCTTGATGTCCGCCTTGATATGGGTAGCCGTCTCTTCGCTCTCATCCATCTCCTTCTTCAGCTCGTCAATCTTCCGCGAGTACTCCTCCAGCGCGGCGCATATCTCCTCTTTGAAATCATCTATAACGACAAAGTCCGGGAAGAAGGGTATAAGGTCTTCGATTCGTAAGAGATCGACCCGTCGGAGGAATTCTATTGCCGTCTTGATGCCGGAAGATTGCGAAATCACCTTCTTCGCTATGGCTAGCCAGAGTTTCTTCCGCAATGCAGGGTCCGTCTCTGAGCGATCGGCGACCTTGCTTGCCAGATCGACTTCGTCGTATTTCAAGGCGAGATCGACGGCTTGCACATATTGGCCCATCGAGCTGTAGATATGAACGCATGATTGCACACGCTTATGCTGTATACAGAGGCGGAGTGCAAAATCGGCATCGTAGTTCTGTTCATGGGCATACGACTGGGCCTCGAGGTAACTGAGAAGAGCCGATTCGTCGGTAGTGTCATTCGATGCGTACAGGGATATAAGGGTGTTGTGGACTGCAGCATCGGTTGACTGATGCTGATTGATTTCGAAGAGTAGGTAGCGAATTGCTTGGTTCTGGCTCAGTTTTGCCTTCGTCATGTTGTTGTAGTTGAGGAAAGCAGGTATCAGCTTTTGGCAATCTAGATTTGTTTGCCGCATCAATATTTCGACAAACTCGACTGGTGCATGTGCCATCAGGACGCTGCTATACTTGTAGAATATTTCAGGGTCAGTCTGCTTCTTCAGGACGTCAAGCGACTCTTGCCATCTCTCTCTTTGAACCCAGTATGACAGCACATAGTTGTAGTCATTGATGACGGTAGCAAAGTAAAGTAACTCCTCTTCCCGTCCATGACTGCTGATGATCTCGTACACCGTCTTGCGGTCAAGGTCAGTCTTGTACTTTGAAACGAAGTCCTGATATTCTTTCCGAATCACGGAGAGCTGGTCCTGAGTCTCAGCTGTATTCATGCTCTCGGATAGTTCGGCCTTCGTTGTAATGGTGTCATCCAGAATGTTGAGCTTCGCCATATATATCTCGATAAGCCAAGTCGCCACCATTACACGCTGCATGATCGAAGATTTTTTCAGTGTGGAAATTTTTGTCACAAGGTACTTCCGCAACGCGTCTTGTTCTCCATTATCAATGAATGTGAGTGCCACTTGTTCAAATGGCTTAGTGCTCCGGCCGTACACTGCCGCTGCTTCCAGGAATTGTCCCTTAGCAACCAGGTAGTCCCCCGAAGCAGTCGCCACTGCATCTTTCTGGGCCGATGTCTTTGCGAATTGCGACGCCGCTTCAAACTGTTGATTTTTCAAGAGGATCTTCCAAATATCGCGGCTTTCGTCTGTTATGACGATTTCAAAGATCTCTCGCGTAGTGAAAAGCCAGAATGTGTTCTTTTTGATGTCGGCCACGAGTCCTAGAGCGGTTTGGCCCGGCTCAAGGACCGTCTGATCCAACACAACAGTATCGTCGAGACGGTTGATTGCAACAACTCTTCCTTCTACAAGTTGGATGATATGCCACTGACTCAAAATCATGGAGCTGACCGCATCTTGAGACTTTCTGGTCCGTCCACTGGCCGTCTGAGAAGGGGGAATTGCGGATCTGGATAGCATCTTCGACTCTGCTAAAATCTTTCCTCCCAACTCGGTAGTATCCTGGGAAACGTACAGCTTCCCATGAAGCACGCCTTGCGATGTAAGCCATCCAAATACGCGTTCAGAGTTGGAGTGTTCCAGAGTTGGTGTATCCTGTGACTCCGGGGAGACCGCAAGAAGCGAACGCGCCGACGGAGCCACATTCCCAACCTCATGTACGGTTGCGCTTTCCGTGTCGAACAGTTTGGAGAATATCGAACCGCTGCCCTCGTGCCCATGCCGCCCTACTTTCCCCGCAAAGTGCAGGAATGTGGATGGCGTGGCTACAATCACCCGTCTGAGGTCTGCTCTCCCCGGTATTACATCCGTCCACAAGCCAGTCACAGGCCCATCATTCGTCTTGTACACGCCTCTGAGATACTTCTCCTCCCGCCGGTAGAACTCGGATGACGGCTCTATGTATACCTCGTAGACATTCCCGTCCGACGCTCCCACGAGAATCTCCCTGGTCGACGCCGTAGGTTGTGCAGGATTCCATGCTATACTCTCAATCGCGACCCCTTTCAATCTCGAAAGCGCCTTGGGCGTGCGTGACTGTGTATGGAGATAGTAATTCTCTGCGAGAGTCGTGGTGATGATCAGATGCGATGCGGAAGGGTCTAAGAACAGGCGTTTGATTATTCCAATTTCGCTCGGCTTCTTGGGCAGGTCAATGTCTGGGCGAATCAGTACATGACAAGTGTCACAGACGCGTTCAGCTACGGACCGTCGATGTCGGCTGGCTGGTCCAGGTCTATTCGGAGAATCCGCCCAGTCGACAGAGCTAGTATCAAGACATTATTTGCTACTTCAGCAGCGACAAAATCGGAGGATACGGCGAACTGTAGCGAGACGCGCTCGATGTTGAACATGGGAAGCGACGGGTCGAGCTCCTCGCCCGGCGCATAGCCGGAGGTGGTATCAAACGCCATGGGGTCAGCCACCTCTAGAAAGGTCGTGCATGGTTTGCAGAGAGGACGGTCCTCTTGCACAATATATGCGTGCTGGGCGCCCGTCAAATCCCAGCGTGTTGTTGCAATGACGCCTGATGGATAGCTCCAGTCGGGAACCCGAAGATTATCCGACCATGGAAGCCCGAGCTTTCATGTTGTCTTGGCACACGTGACATGGTTATTCACTCTCTACTCCTGGGTCGTCAAGTGGAAAGGCGTTGTATATTCCCGGTTACACGTATTTCGTGCTAGACCTTAACTTCTGTTTATTCTACTGTGCGTCCTCTGGTTATCATTCATCTTCCACTCCCCCTCTAGGCGCTCCTTGCCAATGATACTGAATCCAACCATGCTACGTCTGACAAAGCTCTTGGAATCTTGAAAAAGGAACAAACACGCTCCATGCCACAAATTCTCTATACCACAATTTCCATGCCCCAGCATCTTACCACCCGGCTTTTCGTGAGGCCAGTAGGCTATCAAGCACCCGCATAACCAGCTAATACCTCAAGCCTTCCCATCCGAGAACTGCACAACCGCCCACTTACCACTCCAGGCCCACTTCCTCGCTCCGCTATCACCCCCACCTCCCTCCGTAGCCTTGATCCTCTCGTCCTCGCCCTCAGGAAGTCCGACCACAACATCGGCTTTGCAAGTCCGCAACGCAAGGACGCGGATACCTGAACCCGGTCCCAGCGGCCCAATTGCTTCTGCGAAGGGGGTCGTTGCTGGCCAGGCCGCCTAGTGCACGCGTATTAGCCATCGGATGAAGAAATATCAGAGAGGACAGTCACTTACATCGGCAGTCAATTTTCTGTAATTCAGATCGCCCTTAAAGATAACGAGTTCGCTCTCCTTCAGATCCTCCAGCAAGCTGGGCTCGGTCTTGGGTAGCCTCCAAAAGCTTCCTCCGGCGGTCCAGAAGGTGTTGGGGCGAAGTACAAGCTGTCCCTCTGCGTGGAACCGACTCCAATGCTCAAAGAGGAATTTGAGATTGGAAACCTCGGGCTCGGACAAAGGAGACGGAGCGGAGCCGGAGTGCTTGTCATCATCCGAGAGGGTACTGTAAAACTTCTGGGGATCCGCCAGTGCGGATATAAGAGCAGCGAAATCCTGAGGCAGGACATCGGAGACAAACCAGGGAATGGATTTCGGGTGAAGGACGATTGTGGTGGCCAGGCCAGCAGCGAGCAGGTACCCAGCTAAGATGAGGTCGACGAAAAGCTCGAAACCAGCATTGTCGAGGACGATGTCCACTCTTCGCTCCTTCTTGCCCGATCTCTGAGCAGCGGTAAGAACATCGAACGCCTTGCCCAAGTGGTTGACGATGATGTTCTTTTCCGACGCTTTGCGAGCCTCTGAACCTTGGAGCTTCTGTATGTCTTCGTACGAGAGATTTGTCAGGAGAGACAGATCGGTCGCGTTGCCCCATAGGCAGATCTCGCACATTTCCGTGAACAGGATCTTCTCCGCTTCCTCCAACTCCTCCTGATTATGGACCCCTTTCAGCGTGTGCTTTGATTCCAGCTCCGTCACGATGTCTTTATACCGGGCCGCTAGCTCAAGGACAGCAGGTCGAGAGGATTTGAAGGTGGACATCTTCTGGCGAGCAAAGAGATCGTACGACTTCCATTTTTGCGTGTGTTTGAAAATGCTCGATATGCGTCTAGCTGGGGGTGTTAGTGCATTCAGTGACCTCATGCGATAGCAGGTGCAAGTACCTGTAAAGGTAGCATTCTGAGTACAGCCATGGTACAAAATGCCACTTCGGGTTCCCTAGAGCCTCTAATTCCTTGTTGTACGCTGCAATATCCCCTTCACCATCATCTGGTATGGGCGAAAGTTTGCGGTCATGTTGTAGTTCGTATTTCAGCCTCGCGAGCTCGGAGACGATCCATTTCCCCTCTCTGATCAGTTCCTCGTCTTCTGAGGCCCAGATGGATCGGTGAACGTCATCAATTCCTTGCGTGATGATGACCGGCCAGCGTTCGCGAGCGGATACATAGGCGAAGGATGTCGCATCCCCGGTGCTATACTGGGCTTTGACGGTGTTAGCACGAGATATCAATTCAGAATTGGAGCATACTTACGCGTTTTTGGTTCAAACTCCATCTTTTTTTTTGCTTGTGACGTTTTCCCTTGAGCTTCCCAGGTACGACACGTCCCACGGATTGATATAGCGCGGGGTGGTGGGGGTGAACTATTTTTGCAGGGATGTACCTCCGGTCGGTATACTCAACGGGGGCTAGCTTAGGACGAGGACAGTCGTGCAATTGGGACTTTGCCGTAGACCTGACGTCCTCAATACCCTATTCTGAAAACCTTAACGGCAGCATAACCGTGTATCGACAGAAGGCTTCAAATACGCTTTGCAGAATGTAGTAACACCTACCTATATGGAGGCGGGAGTGTCGCCTGCTCTGTCTAGCTGAATCCAGTGGCCTATCGACATAAAGGAACAGCGGAAACCAACACATTTGTAAAAGTTAGGCAGAGATTCTTATTCGTGGAAACTGAGTAGAAGTCGAATGCAGAAGCTTGCGAAAATGTCTTAATGCTGTCTAATGACATATCTTCCTTTATATTCCACCGTTGTAGCGTAGCAGACATTGATATGATAGTGCATTACTTTGACGACTGCGAACGTGCAACTTTCTAGCTGCTATGTCCCGAACACTGGCTGTAATATAGGATAGGCTTGACGGTACTATTCTGGGCTCAAGATCAAATACTCAGCTTCCTGCGGACAATACGCGGTTGAAACCATCACCTTCCCTCACATATCGCTTCCTCTTCAGATGTGTTCAATTGAATTATACCTGCCTCCCCTATTCAAACAAACTCCCAATCTCCTATCCCCCTATCCCAACTCTCTCTAAATCTCAAGAATAATTAGCCACATGCCCACCAGGCAGCACATCCAACCACCCATCAATATCCTCCACGACCGCCTCGGGCACACTCCCACTACACTTATTCATCTCCTCAATACTCTGCAACTTCGCCCCCTCGCAATTGACATAACACTTTGTATCCAGAATCTTCTGCAAGCTATCGCCCTTCCAGCCAAACACGTAGTCTCCGTGATTCCCGTACCCCGTGCCGTCGCCGAAGCTCCACACGAAGGGTTGGCTGCCGTCCGCGGGCCACTCAGCCGGGTCGTTGAACTTGGACGTATCCCAGATTACCTCGTACATCACTTGGGAGACGCGGACGGGGTGGGTCGAGGGGCAGGGCCCGCCGGATTCGAAGGTGCCGGACTCGGGGTAGGCCATGTGTGACCTGGACGTGTCAGTGTATCTACAATACCAATGGCATATTGGCAATGGCCTTACATATGGTCGGGACTATCAAGGTCCACGCCATTCCAGCAGGTTGGAAAGCGAAGCGAAGTCATGATGCCGTACTTGCATGGCCGGGCAGGGAAGGCGACAGTCTCCTTGTCCCGCGTGCCAGCATTGTCCATGCAGGTGTAGGTGAGTTGGCGGAAGCGGGCCGCTTGCGCCTTGTTTCGCGCATTGATGTCGCCAACGAACATGCGGAAGCCCTGAGCAAGTAGATGTGTTAGCAAAGCTTTGTCCCTTTTCATCACGAGCCACACAAGTGGGATGGGATTTGCCCAGGTGCCAAACTGTATCAGCTAAGAAGACAGAAGCACTTACCGGCTGGAACGCCTTCACCGAGCTAAGCTGCTTAGTGTCATACAGCGGATCCTGCATGTAATAGACCGTCATGCCGCCGCCCTTCGCGCCTTCAAACCCAGCATTGGCCAACTGCGGCACCCGCTTGTACGTGCCGTTCCTCGCCTTGAAGTACAGGATGGCGGTCCAGTAGTTGGAGAAGTCCTCTGCGAATTGGCACGTCGTGCATGTAGATTCGCCTGGTATGTCCTTGGTTTTGGGGTCCATGGTTGCGTTGAAGGAGTTCTTTATGTGGGATTAGCCTCTGATGCTGTTGGAAATCGGGTAGCAGGGGATGATGGCGATGCTGTGGAAGAGATGGGGAACTTACACCGCCAACGATCTGATGAACATGAGGAGAGGGAATGAGACCCGGGTTTACGAGGGGATCGAGCCGTTCTCGCACAAGCTGCGAGCATTGGAAGCGGATAAGTGCACTGGTGGGAGCGGCAGCAAATGCCAGGATCAGAGTAGACCAATGCATTTTGGCTTCAGTAACAGTCTAAGCCACTCAAACCGATCAGGGGTACTCGTGACCAGCAGAGGGAGGGACAGAGAGGGCGAGGTGTGTGTACCGAGGGTGTATCTGAGCGTATAAAAGACGACGTCCAAGCCGGTAGTCCCCAAGCCCAAGATCTACAAGTATGATAAGTTGCTTAGAGAGAATAGTGGAGTCCGGAAGACTGATGGTACTCTTCCGGAGCAAATGCCGACCAAAGTACAAACACTGGATCCCAGTGCATTTGTTGGGGATGCCATAGGCCCCATCCTTGGATAGAACCATCTACGATATTACCCTCCCGTACTCCACTCCAGGATGAAGCGGCTATCGCACGTGTATAATTCGTCCTAGATTGAGTGCGTGGTCCAGCACCAGGGCTCTACGAAGCAGCCAAGAATCGAGAAGGTTGATGATACAGGGAGGCAAAACCACTGGGCAGGCGATTTGAATACATTTGATGCAAGTCCTGCATCCATGGTATACTTCTTTCCAAAACGACAAGTGCGAAGAAGTATGGTTGAGGCAGCGTAGAGATGACCCCGGCTTCGTATGAAAGCATCCACTAATCAACGTTAGCGACTAATATACAACAAATATGCAACTCTATGCGGCAGTTATGGTTGTACGACCTCCACATCCTCAGCAATTGTTATGTGTACCCGAAGTGTTTCCATTAAGCCGAAAGTGGGGAGCTGAAGGCAAAGTAGAGAATGTTGACGAAGTCGCGGCTGGGTCCTGGCTACGATGAACTTTCGACCTGGATCTGCATATATGAATCGTGAGAGTGTAACAATAGATATTGGGAAAGGGATTGCTCGCCAACATTGCCATCCACCGCTTCTTCTACTGCTGTTTTACGCATCAGCAGCAATGCAGTTCCTGAAACCTACTTTTCTCGCTCTTCTCTTCAGCCTGAGCGTAGCAGCTGTCCCTGCAGCACAGCCCGAGGAGTACGCATGTCCTACGGATGATTACGCCTGCCACGATGTGATCAACTCAAGCTTGTGCCTGTCTCAGAATGCGGCAAGCGGTACAAAGGAGGCCATGGCCGCTTGTGTCGATTATCCTGGAGGCATGAGCGACTTGCCGGGTGCAGCAAAAGTGAGTTGCCTCCGGGTAACGGCTATTCAGTGAGTTGACTGACGTGGTTTGTAGCTGTGCAGATGTCCAGGCTGTCACTCCGCATCTATAAATGCAGCCATCGCAAGGAATTTTCCTCCGCCGTGCGCATAGACAGAAGCATGCGTTCGTCAATAGCTGAAGTGTGTTTATGCGACGAAGTCCACGGTGTTAGTGGCACGGCCGCACTCCCCAAGAGCGCAAGACCCGCGAACCGCACAGCTGGAACTCAAGAAAGGGCAACATCAATGCCAATGAAGAATGATGAGGATAGTAATGGGTTTATTGGAAGGGGGTATCATGTATTATGCAGTGCGGAAAGGAAAGAGGAAATAAATATGTGCCGCTCTTCATCTCAACGCTTGCTGTGAACATGAGAGAGAACGCCTGCTGCCAAGTGCTGAAACCGATACATGGAACTGTAGTACGAATGTGGCCCGAGATACTTGACCGAAAAACAAACGCTCACGCGGAGGGGCGTGGGAGCGGGCAGCACCCCGGTGAGCGCCAAAGTATGTTAAAACGTCGGCCTAATGCGAGCGGTGTTGAACCTCCATCATAATGTCGTAACCGTCAACATGGATGCATTGCATGAAATGGCAGGAAAGATGCGCTGCGTTACAATATTGATGTCATCAGCTAAAGAATCCCATGCGCGGGCTCCAGGTATCAGCTGTGGGCTTGGGATTGACGACGATCTGATACGGGAACGGATTCTGATCGGTCGTGGTAATCGGGGGTATATGGTCCTTGTGTTGGTTGACAATGTTGACAATCTTGAACGCGGCTTTCTGCAATGATTTGGTCATGGCTCGACGGACCTTGAGTACCTCTGATACATGCGACGTTAGCACTTCTGCTCTCAGGAAAAAGAAATGCGCGTGCTCACCAGTCTCTGTCCGAGGGGTTGCAAGAGTAACATCAAGCGTCCACTGCTCCCAGCACACCTCCTCATCCGCTTTTCCAAAGAAGTAGCTCTTGCGTCGCTTCTTTTCGAAAAACTGAACTGCTAGCTGTCCGCGGCCCCTCTGCTGATGCGTGCTCTCAATCGCCCTGACCAGCGCCGCCGTGCGCTGGTCAATGAGCGTTTCCAAGTCGACGTCGTCTATAGCGGGCAAAGTAAGGTCGAGGAGGTCGCGGGTGAGGGGCGATATGGACGTGAAGTAGCGGTGGAAGAAGATGGTATGGAGAATGGCTGGATAGTGGGGGTCAGCAAGGAAGCGGAAGAACAGGAGGATTGGGAAGCAGCGCAAGAAGGGAGAAGGGCAGAATGCTTGGGCGCACCTTTTACGACATCCTTAACGCACGCAGTGTCTGCAAAAACCTCGAGAATGTATTCCGGAGGCCGCCTTTGTTCCATGATTGCATTTGCGCAGGTCCACTGAGGACCCCGCTATGTAGGTGTCGTCGGATTCTGCGCTCCCCAGTTGTCGAACCGCGCGTGCGCACTCTTTGTAGAGTGAGGAAGAGATCGTCAATGTAGAGTTTGCCAGGGGCCGGGTGACGGTCAAGACAATGCTGTTTGTTGTGGTGGATATTTAGTTGCAATGTGTCGTCAGGAATGGAAGTCCGAAGGGGCTTTCCGAAGCTGAAAATCGGGGCGGCGGGGCGGGTTCGCGGGATACGCAGCACCCGTCAAACCACGCAGGTGGCAGGATCATCTACACAGTACTTCTATGTCTTCCGGATAGATGAAAAACCTGCTCTGCGCTCCCTCGACGAGGAGTTGATGGATAAAGGACATGAACGCCACAGCATATGACACTAGAAGGGCAGATGATGTCTGACATCATGCTACCAGCCCGCCTAGCTGGCATGAACAGCTGAGAGCTGAGAGAGCTCCGGCCGCGCGGTCAAGTGCCGCTTACCGACGGGATACACGGGGCATCACGCTGGCCGCTAGGCTGTGTTCACAGCCATGAATCTGTGCTGAGACATTCATCTTGTCGGCGGCCAAGCAGGGGCGCTGGCAATGTCAACGGACAACCTTCGGAGTAACCTCATGGTGAACAGATGAGTGAATGCCAAGACCGGAGAATTCATTCGCCGACTTCAGATGGAACGCGTCGACGCGACTTTCGAGTCTCAACGTCCCAGCTTTTGCGTCAGGGTCGCCAACCGGCCAGAATATGCTGAGTGGGAAGCGGAAACGACCTGCCCAAGAGCCAGAGGAAAGCACACCGAGAAGGCTGCGCTCCGGAATTCCGCAGAAGCAGTTAGACGAAGAGCAATCCGGACACGTCCACACCCCTTCTAAAAGCACAAGAGCGTTGAACCAGGTCGAGGATGGCACCCCTCGGTCGATTCTGAAGAAGCCCGGGACTGTGGAGCATCGTAATGGACTTACCCCCAAGTCGAATCGCAAGCTGTTGTTCGAAACCCCCACAAAAGGAGGTGAAGATGACACTCCGAGTGCGACTCCCACGCGCGTTCGGAATGCCGATCGAAGTGCAAGGCGAAAGAGCACTAGACGCCTACTGTCAAGAACGATAAATGGAGCCGAGACCGACGAAGATGCATTGGAGGAGGAGGAAATCCTGGCACAACAGATCCTCAGTGACAATGAAGAAGACGAGGAGCAAGGGGTCTTGGACACAGGTGTAGGAGATGAGGATATACCAGAGACGCCATCCAAGCGCGGCAAGGGAAGGCCAAAGGCCTCGGGCAAAGGTCCTGGCCGGCCTCGAAAACCGCGCTCGCCTACTCCACCGCAAGACCTCCCTCCGCACGAAGAATACTTTTGGCAGAATCGACCGGGCGGCACCAAGACGTCCAACAACACGCTGCCTTCCCAGAGCCTTCTGAATCATGACGAGTATTTCCAGGCCATGCAGACGTACGAGGATCGACACCAAGCTGAGACGGACTTTCTGCTCGGCCTCCATTGCCGAGCGTTGGACCAGTGGACCTTCGAGCTTGAGGAGGGCTTCAACCTTTGTTTATACGGGTACGGGTCAAAACGCCCTCTTACAGAGCGATTGGCGGCCCATCTGTACGATCATCTCAGTCAGCACGGCGCGTATCGCCGGTCCAATAAAACGCCGAAAATCGTGGTCATCAACGGATATTCCCCTACAACGACGCTCAAGGAGATCCTGACTACTATAGCCTCAGTACTTGTTCCGTCCCACTCGAAACTTCCGAACCAGCCGTCATCTTTGCTGTCTTACATCTTCGAACAACTTCAAGAAAACGCTCCCCCGCATCCGGTACCCCTGATCATCAACTCCATGGACTCCCTTTATCTACGAAGAGCTCCCATCCCTGCAATGCTCGCAAGCCTGGCCGCACAACCTTGCATTAACCTCGTCTGCACGGTTGACACCCCCAACTTTCCGTTGCTGTGGGATGTGGGCTTGAAGGCGCAATTCAAATTCCTATTTCACGATGCGACAACATTTGCGCCATACGACGCAGAGATAGATGTCGTCGAAAGCGTCAATGAACTGCTTGGCCGCAGTGGAAGAAGGATTGGCGGAAGGGATGTCGTGGGCTTTGTACTGCGATCTCTGCCCGAAAATGCGCGTTCTCTGTTCCGCATACTGGTCACTGAGCAGCTGGCCCTGCTTCTTATGGACGGTAATTTGGCCGGAGAAAAAGAGGACGGCGTAATCGCAAATACGCCACGCAGCAAGAGCAAGAAACCTGCCAGCTCCGATACAGTGCAAGGCGTCGAGTATCGCGTTTTGTATCACAAGGCTGTGGAAGAGTTTGTCTGCTCCAGCGAGGTTGGCTTTAGAACTTTGTTGAAGGAGTTCCACGATCATCAAATGATTGAAAGCAGGAAAGACGCTATGGGAACAGAGTGGTTGGTGGTTCCGTTTAGGCAAGAGGAGCTGGAAGCTCTCGTCGAAGACCTCTCAACAGATCCCCTTTGACCGCAATCTGAGCCATGATTCCATCGTATGGCTTCGATATCACGGATCTAGATCTCTTCAGCATTCCTGCACTGCGTCCTCGTTTTCGCGTCACATATCGATACCCCCTTCTCTTTTCGCATGGCTGGTCACGAACGCGATGGAATGTAACTAGCATATATACTCCCTTGGCATCATTTCAATTGTCGTCACTCACTTCTCAACGAGTCATCCTCACTATGCGCCGCCTGTCAATTCTTCCCCTGCTCCTGAGTGCTTCGCGTATAACATTCGCTCGTGATGGCGAGGATGGCGCTTCCATAACTGAGGCTGCATTGCTCTCCTGCGCGACTGGGGCGGCGCAATCGTAAGACTAATACTGTTTTAAAGAGCGCTGATCTAACTGGGGAGGAGGAGCTACGACTCGTGCTATTCGTCCTTCGTTTCCCGTATCGATCAGTGCGAGAAAGACGACTTCGGATGCGCGTGCAGCCTTGTGCGATCGAGCATCGGGTACGTAACTCGTCTCCCTCACCGCTTGCTATCCCCTCACATCGTCCCCAATGTAAACCATCATACCTTCCTCAACCGCCTCCTAACATGTCCCAGGTGCATCACCTCCCACTGCCCCACCCACACGACCGCCCTCCGCGCCGCCTCCTACCTCCTTAACGGCCTCTGCAGCGCCTTCGACACCCCGCGAACTGATTTCACAAGCTTCGCCTGGCCCACGTCTCTGGTGTCGGACCTCGAATCCCTGATGCCCATCGACTCCATCGTCTCGAGCCAGATGCCGCATTTCATCCCCAGTGAAGTGCCGTTCCTCAACGCAGGCAGCGAGAATGAGTCTGGCAGTCCAGCTGCTTCTGGTGAGAATGCGGGAGCGCAGGGTACGTCTACGACGGAGGCGGCGCAAGGGGGGAATGCGTTTAGGACGGCGGAAGAGGGGAGTGTGCGGAGTCAGAGTGGGGGTGCGGCGTATGCAGGGAGAGGGAGAGGGAGAGGAAGAGCGGTGGGTGGAGGTGGGGACTTGTTGAGTGGGTTTCTGGGTGCTGGGATCTTGGTGGCTGTGACGGTTGGGGGGTTGGCGGCGTTGCCGTAGGTGAGGTTATGAGAAGCGGGTTGGGGTGAGGGGAAAGTTGGATGGGATGAGAGAAGAAGAGGTTTGGTGGCGGGCTTGGGTGTGTTGGTGTGGTGGTCTGTTCTTAGGGACTTGGTTTTGGTAATACTGTGTATTTATGTACGGTTTGGTATGTAGTCTCATTCAAATTTGACTTCTAGTCACGGCCTTTGTCGACATCATATTGTAGAGCATGGGCAGAGAGCACCTTCCTTATGCTCAAACCTTAGGACATAGACTACGTATGTTTATTCGGTAGGAGTCTCCCAGGCTTTTGAAATATGCAGCACGAGGGAAGACTTGATGAGTGTTGTGTAGGGAGCGAACTTGCGAGTCGCTCCAGCTACGTTCTGTCATACCTTCCCTTAATCGCCGCACGGCAATCTTGCCGTCAACCTTAACTTGTCACGTATCAAGATTCAACCATTCCAACGATGAAGCAGTGACAGTCCATCCCAAATAATCTTCAAGCGACTCCGACCTTGTTGATGGGCAAGTATCGCGGTTGGTGGATCCAAGTGAAGGTGAGCGATCGACTCCAGAGATGACATCAATGTAACCTGTAACCCCAATCATAGAATTATCCTCCATCTTCTCCTCTACCGGATTGTGCAGAGAACGCTCCTCGAGCCTCGGAATGTTATCATCTGGTGTTTGACCTGAGCTAGATCATTTCGGCTTGAAACAGGCCCAAGACTCCTTGTCTCTGCTCCCACATCTCATATCATCCCATTCTAACATCCTGTTCCTAGGAGGACTGCGAGTGCTAGGCTCAACGCGGATACCAGACCAACAGCAAGGCCAAAAGCTCAACTAATACCATCTTCAGCCTATATATATCGAGAAACGCCACGACGACCTACTAGAGGTACCGCGAAACGAGTTGCAACAGACGCTTTGAACTCGGTCCGGATGACCACGACCAGCCACACGGACCACAATTCGGGACTCTCCAACCAACTTCGCAAATCCGACGGTCGCACCAATTCAACCCCACTTCGCTTCGCGCCCGCCCGACCAGCCGCGAACACACATGTCGGTTACAGCCGCCCACTCATACCACTAACTATATAAAAAATAAAATGGTCCTAATTACCATCAAAGCGAAGACCGGCTGGCGCAATGGTAGCGCGTGGCCCTCCTAAGGCCAAGGTTGCAGGTTCGAGTCCTGCGTCGGTCGCTTCTTTTTTCTCGTTCCGGTTGCTCTGTTCGTTCTTTCTTGGCAAGGAGTTGCGAGATTTGAGTTGCACATTCGAGTTTGATTTATTATTATTTATTTTTCTTCTTCTTTTATTTTTTCTTTCGGGGTTTTATTCTAGAAATTGACCATTGCACATATGATTCAGTATCCGTAGCGCGGCAAAGGCCCAGCGCCGGCTCCTCGCCGCACTGATGAGATGTGAGTGGGGTTGGCCTGCAAGCAGACACTCAAGTAACTTCAGCATACGTTCCCAGTCATTAGCATCCGCATCCGCAACACAATCTGATCACATAATTCATTTGCTCAAAGCATCCCTCTACAAGAGACCTCAGAGTTACACCTCAACTCCATAGTATGCTATATATAACCCCACGACAACACCAAAACACATTGCAGGATCCAACCGCTGGACCACCCCGGATTCCAATGCTGTCGGAACTACCCAAGACGCAAAACTCCAAGTGATGCTTGGAAGCTCCCTTCCCGACTCACGACTCTCGTCTAGTTCTATACTCCACCTCTGCCTCAACGAGATCGGCATCCTCCTTCTCCTCATTGACTCTGAGCGTCAACCAGGCAGCGACGATGGCGCAGCAGCCGCCGAAGCGCAGGACCCAAGCTACGCTATTGTCGCCTGGAGACCCTCGTGGCTTCTGGAGCATCTTGAAGATGAAGGAGCTCACGAGTGTAGCGATGACCTGCGGCGCAGCGATGGCCACGTTGTGAATGCCGAGCACGACGCCGGCCTTGTCTGAGTTCTCCGCGCTCGCCTCATCCTCGCCCGAGGCGATGAGTGCGGCCTCTCTGCTCGAAGGACGCAGCAGGCCGCGGCGGATGGCATCGCGCTTCGAGATCTCCGAGGAGATGAGAGCAAAGGGAGCCCAGTTGGTCAGAGTCCACGGGATGCCGATGAGCGCAACGAGGATGCTTGCGGTCAGCGTGCTGTTGACGAGGAAGGTGAGAGCCATCAAAACGGCAAACATGACGTGGGAGATCAACCAGGCGCGGCGCAAAGTGAGACTCTGAACCTGCAGCATGGCCATGTATTCCGCGATGCGAGCAGAGACACCGCCTCCTTGGTGCTTTTCCGGCTGTCTTAGAGAAAAGTACCCTGAGCCTGACATAGACACAGGGGTGCTCGGGGCCATGGGCGTCATTGGTGTCCTGGGAGACGTATTGCCTGGTTTTGGTGGCTCATAGGTGGGAGGGATGATGAACGGAAGGATAACCGATGCGATGAAGGTTGTAATAGCGAAAATGAGCAGCGCGCGCGTTCCGATTCTAGTCGCTTCTTCCCATATGTGGTCTATTTCTTCGTCCGTCATGTTGGGGTTGGCCTCGAAGTAAGGTTCTACGTATATCTCACCAACATAAGTCGTTATGTAGAAGAGGAAAGGAAACCAGCCGATCCAGGCAAAGAATTGAACCTCGCAGACTCTTTTGATCTGATCGGGGAGGGTTCGCACAGACTTGTAAAGGGATTTGAAAAAGGCCAAAACGCCATCCTGTGTCTCGGGAACATGTCCATCGAAGCGCGGGTCCCGTTCCTGAATCGTGAGGCAGCTGATGGCGACTGTGACGGCCATGATGAAGGAGGCGATGGCGCAAAGGACTTTGAACTGACTGCCTCCAAGCCAAGGGAAGTATTTCGGCAACTTCACATTGCCCGCTAGATAGCCTAGTATGTTGCCAATACCGGACATACGGATCATCCAAGCGTTTGCGGATTCTTGCTGGTGCGTAGGGGTGCAGTCGACGATGAAAGCGCGGATGCCAGCTTGGACTGACTTTCGTGAGCACAACGCACGATGCCTGGGTTCCATCATAGCACTTACTGACGTTGATTGCAAAGTCAAGCACGTAAACCATAACAACTGCGAAAAATAATACGGTATCTTTAACCCATTGTGAGTCTTGGCTAGCACCAAAGATGCCCAAGAAGCCGCCTATGATCTCCCGGACCCATGCCAGAAACATGAGGGAAATGATCGTGGCTATTGCCCCACCCACGATGAATGGTCGCCGCCTCCCCCATCGTATCATGCAATTGTCACTTTTTAGGCCCACATAAGGCTGTACGAGCACGCCGGAGAGGGGTCCGGCGATCCAGACGAGGGCGAGGAGCGACTTGCTGACTCCGAGGGAAAGCAGATAGGGCTTGCATCTTGTAAGCGACTCCCTCCACTTATTAAATTCATGTTACTCACCGATCCATTCGACGTCTCTACCGACCAGCCAATCTGTAAACCGAGGCCGCCGAGGGTCAACAGAAAAAGATACCAACTGCTCTTGGTCTCGCCATCAGCCTCTGGGTTCCACTCGTCACTCCCCAGAGGGGAAACAACTTTGCCCAGACCCTCCACTTCTCCTGATCTTGTGGGTATAAGCAATGGGGACTGTTCGTTTAAAGAAGGTCGCGGACCCGGCGAGGAACGTCGGAAGGATACGCCCTTGGGCCGTTTGGGGATTTGTATTCGCGGTGGAGTGTCGGCCATATTGGATGTCAAGATGAGGTTGGAGACGGCGAGCAGGCCACTGGTATACCGTTATACGGATCGATAATACTACTCAGTACTAGGTCGCGGGCTGGTGCGCGTGAGTGCTTGTGGGGCAGTTCCAGTCGGCTGCAGCCGGTATGAGCAGGTGACGCACGCGGGGAGCTGAGAGGGACGGTCGGCGCGGTCCGCGACTGACGTCCAGCACAGGTGACGGTCTGCTATCGTCCGTGGTGGTGGAATAAGAATCAATGGTGAAGGGACGTTCACCCATAACAGGCTGAGGCGTGACGCTGCAGAAGCCATCGGATGAGGGTTGGCAGTTCGAGGGATTGAGGAGACCAGACAACGGAGTGACGTCGGCAATGCAGAATGCGCTAGTCCATAAATGTACGGCGGAGTCTTGGCATGGAGCATGTGGAAGGCTGGAAGGCAGCCGCTGGGAGCCATAACAGAGCGCGAGTTCGAGGAGGACTCTATTCCGCGTCTCTTTTTACCTAGGTATTCCCCCGTCCCGTCGTATACGATCCAGTCGCGTCGAAAAACCGTCTTCAAGCACCTGCGCAATTACAAACGTCCGGTTTCAATAGCCTGGAAGCCTCCGGCTAGTGACGTCGGAAGTTACAAAGGTGACTTGCAGTGTCAGCCCACACCTGTTGGAGCACCAGCAAGCGGACACCTTCGCGCTTCGCCGCCCTTTTCCAGAAACTCGTCTACCTACCAACCTACCCATGATAGACCGGCTCTGAGGACACGAAATGGCTTCCCAAGCGGCCTGGGCCCTGGCGGAGATTCTCAGTGAGACCCTCAATAGGCCTCCACTTTCGGAACTTGAACTAACCACTCTGTTTCTGGCAGAACGCGAAGCGGACAATGAAGACGATGATGGTCGGTATTCCACGCTGCGAGTTTACGCCCGAACGAACTGACTTCTGCAGACCAGACGGACGCGTCCCAGAAGGAGAAGTTCACATCCTGGGCGCTTTCCATACTCATTGTTCTGCTCATCATAGCACTCTTCACGAGCTATATATTGCAGACACGGAAGATACAAGCGGTGCATGAGACGGTACTGTCCATATTTGCTGGTACGCCGGTCATTCTTTACCTGCGCACTATTAGATGCTGAGTTTGCCAGGAATGGGCGTGGGCCTGATTCTTAGACTATGGGCTCCCGAGTATGTACAAGGCGCTGTGAGCTTTGATTATCAATTCTTCTTCAATCTCCTCCTTCCTCCCATCATTCTCTCTTCCGGCTACGAGTTGCATCAGGTAGGTCCAACCATCCGTGTTACTGTAGAATGCTGACCAAGGTCAGGGCAACTTTTTCCGGCATATTGGCACAATTCTTACTTTCGCCTTTGCTGGCACATTCATCTCCGCGCTCGTGCTTGGTGTGCTTCTCTTTCTATGGACGCAAATGCACATCGACGGGCTCAAGATCAACTTTGTCGAAGCCATGTCTGTCGGCGCGACACTGTCAGCTACGGATCCGGTCACGATTCTGGCCATTTTCAACACCTACAAGGTCGAGCCTAAGCTCTACACGGTCATCTTTGGGGAGTCCATTCTCAACGATGCCATCGCCATTGTGCTTTTTGAAACAGCACAGAAATACAGCAAGGATGCAATGTCGTTAAGCATTCTGAGTCTCTTTGAGGCCTTTGGAGTCTTTCTCGGCGTGTTCTTCGGCAGCTTGGTTATCGGCGTCATGGTCGGAGTGGCTGCATCACTCATGCTCAAGTTTACGTATGTCAGGAGATTCCCGAAGACGGAGAGCTGCCTTATTGTCCTGATCGCCTATGTTACTTACTTTTTCTCAAATGGGATCAGCATGTCAGGTGCGTATTCGGCATTGATTATTTAGCTAGATACTGACATAGCATAGGAATTGTCTCCCTCCTCTTCTGCGGGATTTGTATGAAGCACTACGCCTACCTGAACATGTCGCGCCGAACACAACTAACAACCAAGTTCGTGTTCCAAGTCACCGCTCAATTATCGGAGAACTTCATCTTCATTTATCTTGGGCTTTCCCTCTTCACGGACGACAAGCTGGTCTTCAAACCTCTCTTCATCCTGGTGGCAGTGGCGGGAATATGCGCGGCTCGCTGGTGTGCCGTTTTCCCCCTCGCTAAGGCAATCAACTCCTATACAAGATATCGGCAAAGGAAAGCAGGCCAAGAGGTACGGGATGAGTTGCCCTACTCCTACCAGGCGATGATTTTCTGGGCTGGGCTCCGCGGTGCCGTTGGCGTTGCCCTTGCGGCCGGATTGACGGGCACCAACGGAGACACCCTTCGTGCCACCGTACTTGTCGTTGTTGTGCTGACTGTCATCATCTTCGGTGGCACGACTGCGCGCATGCTGGAAATCTTGGGAATCAAGACAGGAGTCATCGAGGAGATTGATTCCGACGACGAGTTCGACATCGAGGTCATCCATGGTGGCACTTATTCGCGTCACAAGGGACAGGGCTTTGGACATAACCCGCGTATGCATCAGAATGGGTTTGCGCTCACAGAAGTCAACGATGGATCGTACTCAAGCGGGTCACTCAACAGGCACAGTCCGCCCTCTCGGCCAAACCTAGTGGCTTCTAGACGCTCCTCTAGTCGCGCAAAGCGTGCAGACGGCGCTGAACAAGGTTTGCTGAGTCCTGGCGACAGTGGTAGCAACGATGAGGATGACATGGACCTTGGTTTGCCACCGAGTGCGCGACGATCGCCAAACAGAGCCCCGTCGCCTTTGCGGACTCCAGAGCGGTCACCCTACCCGACCTCAGGATCAGCATCGAGAAGTGCTGTCAGTGGCGAACCTTCGCGAGTGGCAAGTGCTACTGGGGCGGTCAAACAGCTCTTTTCCGACATTTCTCAGGATCCCGCGGCGGCTTTCAAGCAGATCGATGAAGGTTTCCTGAAGCCTCATCTTCTATTAGACCCCAAAGGCTCGGGACCTAGCAATGTGTAGGTCCATAGGGTACGGTTTTACTTGGGTGGCGTTGCAATCATTTCATGTCTGTGGGTTTATGTTTTTTGTACATGGTTTGGGTCGCTCTCTCAGAGCACTGGCGTTTTCGGGAGGGGAGCAATATTCCCCATTGTAGTCGGAATGCTGTTTCGCTAGAGATGTCTTTCGAAGACAAAACCCAGGATTCGCGCGGTTTAGTCCACAACGCGATCTGAAGCGTTTCTGGACTCTTTGCGTCTTTCGCTGTTGGGGTCAGGGGCTCTTGAAGATATAAAAGAAATGTTGGATTCGCAGCGTCTGGAGGTTGTAATGGGCACAGGTTGGCCTGTTTAGACAGATTCAACATATTTGCAATGCCAGTTCGTCGACTTCGAAGTCACGTCTAAAGAACTCAGCCTCGATCATGCCTGAAGACATCATCCGAGTTAGAGCCAGCATGAGCTTTTCACAATAACTCACGAACCGAAAAGATCTTGCACCTTTGCATTCACGGAAAAAGTTATCGGTACATACATCCACAAGCTCCAAACAGACGTCGGTCACGTACGTACCTACCCAGGTAGGTCCAGGGTATTACAACGGCCGCCTTTCCGCTTTCGGCTCGCGACAGGGATGTTTCGGGGATAAATGTATTATTAATCACTTTATATTGACCTCTAGACATCAAACAGCTCCAACAACCACTCAGCGTCCGACGCCTCACATGGGAGATCACTTGTTCCATCAATCGACATTAACCCTCCTCAGAATTGTGGCGTTACGCCGCCGCAATCAACCCATTCTCTGGATAAGTCCCCAGAGGCAACTTCAATGTCCAACACTGCCAGTGAGCGTTAATGGTGGCAGCTAACCTGTGGGGAATCTGGTCTAGATGCAGCTGCCGCGAGGGAGATCAAATACCGAATTATGAATCTATTCGGCAATGGCAAGTTCAGTTGCCTGACGTGGTCCTGGTCGCTTTCTCCAGGCCTCACGACATCCCCAGAGTTGGGGTTTGTGGGGACTGGGGTCACCAACACTGGGGAGAAAGACGGGGAAGTCGGAGCATCTTTACCGGAAGGTACATGCACAGTGGCCATCATTCAGAAAATATGCGAGGGTCGCTTGGGGCATCACGGCCAGCATTTCTGCCTTGTTCCGATCGCCATGGCATCACACAAAAGAAGTATCTCGGAGACCTTCGCGCTTCCAGAAACCTTCCATTTCCGATATGGTGGCGCCGAACCGCCCAACCCAGATAAACGCACGAGACAGGCAGGACTAAATGCCTTGGCCACTAGGTGTCGTTGCCATTACCGTGGGATTAAGGTGGGGCATGGTTAGGATAAATGCGCGTTAACAGAGCCTCCAAGTTTCCGGCTTAATTAACTCACAGTATCATGTGTTCGATTTCCTTCCAGAAGGGCTCGTCCTCTCCGGGTAACTCAACGGCGGTACCTGTGTTGCACGGTTTCTCACAAAGCTTGTCATCCTCTCATTAACAAATACTTGAGCGATATTATTCGGCACCGCGACCCCATTCCCTCCGTTTTGTACTATGCCCCGCTGCTCGAAGCGACAGCAATCATCTGAATATTTGTGTTGGATCCAAGTTGCGGACCCAAGCTTTCCGAGTGGTTCGAAACACAGTCCAGTGGGTGTGAGTTCCTAGCGCAAACATCGTAATAATGGCGCTCGAGGGCGATCAGTCGGGCGAACACTGTTGTAACCTGGACAGGACAGTAGCGGAGCCAGCCATCCATCAACTCTGCTTCATTGCCTTAACACTATACACTAGCCAATCATCGCGGATTGGATATCCCAGATCTAATCGACGTGGGTGTTTGTCGTACAATGAAGATCGCGGGGTAGCCAACCTGGGGTAGGGCGGCTCCGGGGCTGCTAACCGTCTCATGTTTACTGTCATTTATTTTGCCGCCAGATGTCATTTGTTCAGCCAAACACAACACCGGGTTTGATATTGTCTGCCAGCAGTATTATCCAGGGTAAGTCACACGGTCCTATCGAAACCCATTGCCAAAGTCTCCAACTTTTGGTAGCAATTATTCTCACTTGCCAAACAGGGCCCTTCATCTGCCAATCTTTGGAGTCAAAGGACTTTCGATATGTGGTACGCGGAGCACTGTTCGAGAATTGCCCGAGAAATCGGTCTTCTTGATCTGGTCTCCGGCCTATACTCCACCTCAGGTCATTCGACTGTGGACCCTGCTATAGTGCATCTTCATACAACCGTTAACGACTATCATCTAAGCCTCACGATGCACACGTCGGTATGCACAGACCCTTGAGCACATTTCTTGTTCCGCAGTTTACGGGCCTGTTTCCTGATGAGCCGCCCGACCACATCGAGCAAAGCGTCAAGGACGCCCCTGTAATCCCTACATGGACAGTCGACGATATATAAGTTGCTCCAACGGCCTCACGAGTTCGACATCGACTCATCCACCACACTCCTCCCCACCTCAGTCGACATCATGAAGGGTTTCATCGCTGCCGCCGCGGCCACCGCCATCACCGGCGCTCTCGCCGCTCCCAGCCCCGTGGAGAAGGGCCCCATCACCGCTCGCGCTCCTGCTGCCGCGTGTGCCACTCCTGTGACCCTCTCTGGAAACCCCTTCGCCTCCCGATCGGTCTTTGCCAACCCCTTCTATGCCTCCGAAGTCAAGGAGGCTGCTGCGCAGATCACCGACTCAGCTCTCGCCGCCAAGGCTCTGAAAGTCGCTGATATCGGTACCTTCCAGTGGATGTGAGTGTGTTCCTCTGCAAACAAGTGCAATCACTGATCATCCTCAGCGACACCCGTGCCAAGATCAGCATCATTGAGGACACTCTCAAGGAGGTTCCTTGCGACAAGCTTGCTGCTTTCGTCATCTACGACCTGCCCGGCCGTGACTGCGCCGCCAAGGCCTCCAACGGTGAGCTGGCTGTTGGCGATATTAACATCTACAAGTCCGAGTACATTGACCGTAAGTGCTCCGTATGAGATATTGGTTTCTCAATGCTAACGGTCCTAAGCCATCGTCGCACTCTTCAAGAAGTACCCCAACACCGCCATTGCTCTGGTCATCGAGCCCGATTCGCTCCCCAACCTGGTCACCAACAGCGACAAGACGGCCTGCAAGAACTCCGCTTCTGGTTACCGTGAGGGTGTCGCATACGCCCTCAAGCAGCTCAACCTGCCCAACATCGCCATGTACATTGATGCTGGCCACGGTGGCTGGCTCGGCTGGAACGACAACCTCAAGCCCGGTGCCAAGGAGCTCGCCACCGTCTACAAGAACGCTGGCTCTCCCAAGCAGGTCCGCGGTTTCGCGACCAACGTTGCCGGCTGGAACGCCTGGGACCTCACCCCGGGAGAGTTCTCCAAGGCCACCGACGCCCAGTGGAACAAGTGCCAGAACGAGAAGCTCTACGTCGAGGCCTTCTCTCCCGAGCTCAAGAGCGCCGGCATGCCCGCCCAGGCCATCGTGGACACGGGCCGCAACGGTGTCCAGGGTCTCCGCAAGGAGTGGGGCCACTGGTGCAACGTCAACGGCGCCGGTTTCGGTCGCCGTCCCAGCTCCAGCACTGGCTCTTCCCTCACCGATGCCTTCGTCTGGGTCAAGCCCGGCGGTGAGTCCGACGGTACTTCCGACTCCAGCGCTACCCGCTACGACAGCTTCTGCGGTATGGAGGATGCCTTCAAGCCTTCTCCTGAGGCTGGTGCCTGGCACCAGGCCTACTTCGAGATGCTCGTCAAGAACGCTAACCCCCCTCTATAAGCGTCTCGTTTGGGAGTGGGAATTCCGTGAGAATGGGGATGAATTTGTAAATAGATGGGTGGGGTGTGGATGGATCTCGTTCGAGCCATTTGGAAAAGCTCTCGCTTATACTATTTCGCTTCGATGTCAATATAGCATAGCTCTTACACACAATATGAGACGCTCTTTCCCCTAGATTGCTTGTCCAATCCGCCAGCGATGATGGTGGGTACCTCCACATGTCTAAAGTGAGCAAATATGGCAAGTGAGTATATTGTCTTCGAAAGCGTGGACTTGCACCTTTTTCAGATACGCTACCGAACAACACTTCTATGTTCAATAACTTGCTCATAGGCAGCCCTCTTCTGCTCTAGAGCTGCCGCTCGGTGTAACAGATTCGTAGAAAGCGCCTTCGTCGTGAGGGAACTGATGGGAACCATCCAGCAGACAATCTCTTTGCCCCGCAACTCAATTTTGAAGTCCTGTACAATACGTACTTCTACTCGAAGAATCTGTCCTTTTCTACTTGAAAGGTGTGGAAAAGAAGGATTATGTATTTTCCAGACATACTCATGAACGATCACACTTACGAGCTCAGGAGGGGAAAAGAACATATGGAACTATCCGGGAGAAGGTGGGTATGATATCGGGCAGTGGAATAGGGCCACAAGAAGCGGGCGCAGCGTGGCACGATGTGGGTATCAACAGACGGTACATCAAGATCCCAGACTCAGCGCGATATTTGGGTACCTTAATTGTGCTTATCTCAAGAAGAAGAGTTACTTTATGCAGCTACAATCTCTTCGCTTTTGCGAAACGTTGAAAAGGCACAAACTACTTGGCTGTTGAAAGGTTCCATCTCCTCCTGCATATGCATTTTCCCCTCTACTGCCTAACCACAGTGCACACCCCTACATTCATTGCTCACGCTACGCCCTCCCCTCCTCTTTCTCCTGCTCCTCATTCCACCTCACACACTCCTCAAACGTGACCCCCTTCCCCCCAAAAATATCCAACGCACTTCCAATCGTCAAATCCACCTTCCCACCACTGAGCTTTTTCACGAGCTCCAGGTCTTTTATACTGCGGCCGCCACCCGCATAGGTGACGGGTATGCTGCACCATTTCGACAGCGCCACGACGAGATCCTCGTCGATGCCGCGTTGGAGGCCTTCGACGTCGGCGGCGTGGATGAGGAACTCGGAGCAGTAGGGTTCGAGGAGGGATATTGATTCTGAGGGTAGTTGTAAGCATATGGTTGTATCCACAAGGATCCGAATTTCAAGAGGAGATATAGTGTATTCCCCCTTGCGTAGCTATAATGAGGGAATAGGCGTACGTACCTTGATTCAACTCAAAATCTGTAATCGTCTGCCATTTGTTGGTTGCTACGAACCACCTCCCGTCTTTGCGCCTACAGCTGAGGTCGATAACGAGTTTATCCTTGTCGTCATCGAGGGCGCGGAGTACGGATTGTAAACGTTCGAGGGAGAAGGCGGAATTCGGGAAGAGGTAGGATGTTATTATCACCTACTGCGCGATGAAGCCGTCAGTGTTGAGCCGTAGATTCAATGTTGTGACACAATATCAATATAATTGGCACACAGAAACGCGATTCGAGGATACTATCATAGACACGAATGCTTAAGACAAACAGCAAAAAACCCACCTTCTCCGCCCCCCTCTCAATCCACTCCCTCGCATTCCCCTCGTGGATCCCCCCTCCAACCTGCAACCCTCCCCTCCACGCCTCCAACGCCTCCTTCGCCGCCTCCTCGTTCCCTGGCCCCAGCATGATTACATGCGCGCCCGTAAGGTTATGCTTCTTATACAGCGACGCATAGTAGCCCGCGGGGTGCTCCGAGGTGAAGTTCGTCTTGAGCGAAGATTCCGAGGTCGTAGACAGGGTACCGCCGACGATTTGCTTGACGCTTCCGGCGTGCAGGTCTATGCAAGGGCGGAAGCGCGCCATTTCTCGCAAATCGGTGAGGGAGGTCCTAGAGAAGAATCGTAGAATGATGCAAAGGGTGCTTCGTTGAATGGTGGGGGCGTGCGAGACACGTACGAGAGATATCTTGGCGAAATCTTGGCATTGACATTGACGGACATTTTCCTCCACAAGCTGCGGACTTCCGCGTTCACGGACTAGGACTACAACGGCTATTGAACAGACATACTACGACTATGCCAGCCCTAGCAACGATGACCACCAGAACGCTGAAGCGGAAGCGTGTAACACGCGAAGAGCCCGAGCAACCCTCCCGCTCACCGACGCCGTCGTCTTCAGAAGCAGAAAGCGATTCAGATGACGGGAAGCTACAGGACATATTCCGCAAGGCGTTTGAGGCGAAGTTCAAACCCTTGGATGTGGAGCCTAAGAAGCAAAAAATTGAGACCGTAGTCGAGGACGTGGAAGAAGAAGACGAAGAATCAGATTGGTCTGGCATAAGCTCCGACGGAGACGAACCCAATGTCGAAGTCGTGGAATACACGTCCCGCACACAGCTCGCCAACGAGCGAGCTTCGAAAGCGGAACTGCGTGCATTCATGGTACGTTCCCTCCCTCGCCAAATCATGCATATGGACGTCGAATTCTAACAATCGTCCCAGTCCTCAAAACCACCCACATCATCCACCCCATCTCTTACCCAGAAGAAACACAAATCCAAATCCTCCTCCGATGACGACGACCCAACAGAATCCTCCCATCTGAAAAACGACCTCGCCCTCCAGAAACTCCTCCGCGACTCCCATCTCCTCTCCTCCGCCGCTGCGTCCGCCGCCGCTTCCGCCGCTGCCAACACCTCCCTCACCGCAACCGGCGCCGCGCGCCACAAATCCACCGATCTGCAGCTCCTCGCCCTCGGCGCCAAAACGTCGATCCACGCGCAGAAATCCATGCCGATGGCGCATCGGAAGGGGATAATTGCGAAGGCGAGGGAGAGGGAGGAGAAGAGGAGGAAGGAGGCGAGGGAGGCGGGGATTGTGCTGGAGAGGGAGGTGAAAGTGAAGAAGAAGGAAGGCGGTAAGGAGAGGGAGAGGGGGGTGGGAGGGCCGAGTGTGGGGAGGTTCAAGGGTGGGATGTTGAGGTTGAGTAAGAGGGATGTTGCGGATATTACGGGGCATAGGGGGGATAGGAGTGCGGGGAGGGGTGGGAGGGGGAACGGGAAGAGTAGGAGGAGATAGATCAGTAGGAATGCTTTGTCGGTGTTGGAGGTGGGGATGGATAATAGCATGAGATACCCTCCAGTTAAGCCAAAACATGAGACGGTGTGAACAAAACATAGTACATTTCCGGGCATTTGTGTACTAAGCACCTCTTCTCCATCTGCGGCAGTAGTGGAGACTGAAATGGACTAGACTGAAATCTCACTCACCACATCACACACCTCACACACCCCTCGAGCAAGCATATCATAACATTCACACGCACAACTCAATACAGAATCCATCCGTCAGAAAGTTGATAGACTAAGACACCATGTTCCCCCCTCTCCCATTCCCGTCCCTGACACGCCCCCGGCAAAGCCCTCAAAGCCACAAGTCATACCAAGGACAATTCAGAAAAAAGCAGAAGGCAAATTCCACTAATATCATGGTTATCCGCAAGCCATGCCACGCCAGAAAACGCAAGTCTACTACGAGAAACCCAATCCACCCCATTGACGCAATCCTATGGACCTAGCAGTCCTTCAGGTTGACAACCCTTCAACCCTTGCTTTTCCATCTCGCAAAATCATATCTTCTTCAATATCGTATCGTGGCAAAAAAGTGCAACGTGCAGCCAGACTTTGTCGGGGTCACAAACTGTTATCACAGAGTTGGTATCCATTACGTGCTCATCTTTTCGCTACGTCAGCACAAAAAACTCCAAACACCCAAAAACTAAATTACTCACTCATACACCCCCCAACGCAGGCGTCCCCGCACCCGACACGCCTCCCGCCGCAACCCCATTCGTACTCCCCTCCTCATCATCCCACCCCTGCATACTCGGATGGTCCTTGGTCTCCTTCCTCAACTCCTCCACGCAAGTCTTCTCAATAAGATTGGCATCCTGGTAAAGGATGCTCGTATCCTCATTGTACGTCCTGCAATTATTGCACAGGGTCGCGATATCCCGTCTGAACTCCTTGAGACTCTGGTACTCCTTCCGGTTGATCTTGCGCTTGATCTGGTTCATGCAGATGGGGTTCTTGATGATGTGGTAGTAGTCGGGCCAGTCGTATTTATCCGGCAGCTCGATGAAGGGATCGATGATGCCGCGAGGTCGGATGTCGGGGTCGTTGGACTCCTCTTCCAGATCGTTTAACGTCTCGTAGACTGAATTGACTATCTTCTGAAGGAGTGCTCGATCCTCGGGGGACAAGGTCTCAGGAACCTTGGCCGGCGTAGGGCGACCACGTTTGCGAGGCGCGGGCTCACCGTCCAGGGACGCCTCGTCCGCTTTTCGCTTTTCGGCCTTGGGCTTGCGGCCCCGTTTCTTCGGCATGGGCTCTTCGGAGCTGTCGCGCGAAGGCGCAGGAGACTCATCGAGACCTAACCGAGCAGCCTTATTCTTGTTGCGTCTCGCAATCTTGGCTTCTTTCCTGGCAATGGCGGCTTCAATCGTATCATCATCGTTGTCTACAGCTTCGAGCCATTGCTCTTCTGTAAGCCCGTCGTCGTACTTCACGCGAGTTCTTTCTCTGGCGCCACGGCCGAAGTTTGCCTCTTCGATCTCTTCCACGACAGGGTTGTCGTCGTTCATGTAGATCTCCGGCAGTTCGCTTTCGCCAAGGAGACGGGGGAACTTCTTGCCAGGGCCATAAGGGTCATTCGCCAGGCGATCCTGATCTATCTTCTGGAAGACGGCGAGTTCCTCCTCAGAGCGCATCATGATCATGTTGAGATCGTCGTCGTCCATCTCCTCCTGCTCCAGGTTGTCGGCAGCTTCGGCAGACTCCAACATAATACGCAACATGGCGTCTCGTTCCTCGTTTGTCGACTTGTTGTCGAATTTACCTGCCTGAATAACTTTGCCGTCCATGTCGAGCTTGAAGTTAGCACGCTCGAGAATCTTCTCTTCGACGGAATTGGACGTGATAAGACGGAGAATGCGAACTTCATTCTTCTGACCAATACGATGCGCACGATCCTGGGCTTGCAGATCCTGGAAGGGATTCCAATCGGAGTCGTAGATGATGACAGTGTCGGCAGTCTGCAGGTTGAGCCCAAGACCACCGGCACGGGTGGAAAGGAGGAAACAGAAGTAAGGCGAGTCGGGAGCGTTGAACAGTTTGAGAAGGTCGGAGCGATCATCAGCCTTTGTGGAACCGTCAAGGCGCAGGTATGCCAAGCCTTTCAGTCTCAAGAAATCCTCGAAGATGTTCATGATTTGGGTCATCTGGAAGAAGATCAGGACACGATGGCCGGTGGCCTTGAACTTGGGTAATATCCTGTCCAGCAGTTCGAATTTGCCAGCCGTGCGCCAAAGCAGATCGTTCGTGCCTCGTCCTGGGTTGATCTGGTCTTCTACCTCCTCGAAGACGAAAGGATGGTTGCAGATCTTCCGCAATTGCATAAGCATATTGCTCAGTCCACGCATGCCGGTCTTGCCGCCCTTGCCGTCGCTGACCATCAACTTGTTGTGAGTAACAAGCTGCTTGTACAGCTTCGCCTGGAGCGAGGAAAAGGTACATTTGATGACTCGTTCTGTCTTGTCCGGCAAGTCCTTCTCTACATCTTTCTTCAGGCGTCTCAGCAAGAAGGGTCTAAGAACCTTGTGCAGGCGACGAATGACCAGCAACTGTTCTTCTTCAGTGAGCTCCATCTTGTCCTGGCCACCAGTATTTGCGAACGGTGTGTTGAACCACTCGTCGAATGACTTAGCGGACTTGAAGATAGTGGGCAGGACGAAGTTGAGCATCGCCCAAAGCTCCGTCAGGTTGTTTTGCAGAGGGGTACCCGTGAGAATAAGACGGTACCGCGTGGTGTAATACTGCGTGATTGTGCTGCTGAGTTTGGAATTCGCGTTCTTCATACGATGGCCTTCGTCCACTATCATGTGCACCCACTTGATCTTGCTCAGGATTGGGCGATCTTTGATGATAAACTCGTAGGTGGTCAGGAGCACTTGGAACTGTTGATATCGGATCTGCTGCTGGTATTGCTTCCTCTGGTTCGGAGGACCCTTGTACACGATCTTCTGGACGCTAGGAGCCCACTTCTCGAACTCGTTGTTCCAATTCGTCAACGTACTCAGCGGAACGATGACGAGGTAGGGTCCTGGCTGTTGCTTCTTCTCGATAAGATATGTGATCAGACTGATTGTTTGAATGGTTTTGCCGAGACCCATTTCATCGGCCAAGATACCATTCAAGTTGTTGTTGTATAACGAGATCATCCACTGGAGACCTTTAAGCTGATACTCCTTGAGTGTGCCACCAACCAGATTGGAGGACTGAGCGGTAATCTCCTCCTTGATACGGTGAGCAATCTCGTAGTAGTCGGTTCGCTTCTTGCCGGGCGCGCTTTCGTCTCCGGATTCGTCGTCGCTGGATTCCTCGCTCGACTCCTCTTCCGGCATATTTCCAAGACGATAGCGATCGGCGTGGTTGCGCTGTTGCTGCTTGACCGAAGCCGACAGCTGTTTCAAGAAACCATCGGTCTGTTTGAGCAGATGAGAGATACGAGTATCCTTGGCTTGGCCCAAAAGCTTCAGGTACGTCTCCTCGTCGTTGGCCTTCAGAGCCTGGAGACGCTGCTTTGCGGTTCGCTCGACTCGCTTCTGCTCTTCCTTCTCGATGTTCTGGTGGGTGGTGATCATGAGGCGTCCCAACTTCTGCAGCCTCTGTCTCTGGGCAGCGCCTGCTTCGTGTAGCTCTCCGCGGTGCTTGCGAATGGCTTCGATGAAATCGTGATGCTTCTTCTTTTCCTTCGTTTCGCGAGCATCTCGCTGCTGCTTCTCGAGCTTCTCAGTTATGCGTGCTTCGCGGAGTGATTGCTTCTTCAATCTTCGGTACAATGAGCGGTTTGCTGTCATGGCGAGGTTATCCGAATGTATCATCTCCCTGCTTATGAGTTTCCGCAGTTTACGCTGCTTCTCCACGAGGTTGAGCGCCTTTTGCTCAATGAGCAAGGCCAGCTTAGCCTTTCCATTGTCTTCTGGCGTGTCCGACTTGCTGGTGTCCCAGGAGCCGATGTTGGCGCTTATTTGCTCCAATTCCGCCTTACGCGCTGACATCCTGTTGAATTTGATGGTCTCCCGCACCTCATTTGCTTCACGGATATTGACGCCAAGAGGCATGACTGAGGCCAGGTAAGGACGGTTCACACGGTATGTGTGATCAATGTAGGTCAGATTGGGCTTCAGGTTGAAGTTGCCCCACGGATCTTCAAACGTCTCGGGTTGTCGTGGGATGATTCCAGCACTTTTCACGGGACCACCAGCGACGGCTCCAGGAGTGCTAGAGGCGCGGGCAGCATTATTGATGATTTGATTCGCGGCCGATATAGCTTCAGCGGTGGTCTGCGGCTTCTTTGCTTGGGCGCCGCCAAGTCCCAGTCCCTGTAGTATACCTTGCGATAGAGGAACGCCTTTGGAGAGATGCTTAAACGCTTGAATCTGTCGGCGCAAGAGGGCCACCTGTTCCGGAGTGAAAGGCGCCGGGCCGGCATTAGAGGCTGATGTAGGGGTTTGTCCTTCCCCTGCAGGAGTTTGGGCGTTTGCTGTAGCAGTCTGAAGCCCTGGTGCTGGACCATTCGCAACAGGTGCGCTCGCTGTAGTTGTGCCATCCCGCGGCGCTCCGCTCACTCCAGCGGACGACATCCCATTGGGCGCGCCGTTTTTCTGCAAAGACTGCTGATCCAATAGGCCCTGTTGACGTTGTTGTTGTTGTTGCAGCAGCTGTTGCTGTTGCTGTTGCATCCTCTGCTTTTGAACGGCGTTACGCTTCTGGACCGCTTCAAGGATGTTACGAGCTTTGATATACTCGGGGTCGGTCTCGGGAACACCGTTCTGGCGCATTTGGTTGAACCGCTAACAGTGTGTTAGTATTTACCCTCCAAGCATATGGGAATGCGCCGAGGCTACTCCCTTGCGGGTAGAATGAGGGGACTTACAGCAAAGGTCTGTTGCACATATTCCCTGGTCAGGTTGGCGGAGAGCTGACCGGGCATACCGGCAACCGGGGATGGCTGTACGGACGCCATGGTCAATGGAGGGTAATGTCCTGTTATGGCTTGCAAATAATGCGGGTTGGAAGGATAAGGCGTCTATCCACTGTCCACGCAGAGGATCGAATGTTGCCACCGGGGGGGTATTGGGACAGGAAAATAAGGGGTCGCGGGCAGTCAGATGGCGTTCCGCAGTCAGGGTAGTCCGCTATGGCATGGTAGACAGATCGGGGGCGCAAGAGAACGGCCGAGTGAAAGCGGTTGATGGAGCTCGGCTGGGGCTTGCGCGGGTGGTGGTCGCGATGGCGCGCAGGCAGGCGATTTACGGCTGGGGGGAACCGAACCCGGGGCGGAAGGCCGGTGAATGCGCAAAAGCGCGGCGCAAAGTGAAGTGGTGGGCTCGACGCGTTGTGCTTGGGCGCGTTGGGCGCGGAAAAAAGATGCAGCGGGGGACTTGTTGCGAGCTCCGGCGATGGGGGGGTGTGGATGGAGTGCGCGACGCAAGAGTTGTCTCCTCAAGCGTTGAACTCCGCCAAGCCGCCTGTCCCGATGCGGCATGGGCAGCCGCTAGTGAGTCAGCACATCTGGCCAATGGCATGCGGTCAACCTCAACCTAAAACACTTCCCTCACCTCCACCACCACTCTCGGCATCGGCAGAAAACTGTGGGGGATTTTCATCGAGACTACTACGTGTACTATAAGAGATATCGATAGGAGACCCAGAATCCAGGAGCGTGAACAATCTCCATATTCCTCACCCGGATTCTATGAGATATCTGGATCTGGCGTACGATTGCAATTGCAACTCCAGTTCTGAGAGGATTACGCTTCACTTTTCCATTATCAAAAGAGACCTGTCTACTTATCATTCGACACAAGACTGTTGAATGGAGGTGTCGGCAACTCGTCATATGATCTAGAGCACACAAAATAAGGAACTACGCCATTCGATGGGACATATCGCTGGGTATAATCGTCACTAGAGGAAGGGGAGCGGATCATCTCGAATATAATCGTACCATATGCGGCCAAACGTCACACAATATTCGCATACGTCTATACGATGTTTAGGAAAGTATATGACATATGATCATTTTGCATCGTTTCCCCCCACCCCTCCAATTGAGCAATTGAGATAGATACAGAGAAGCTAAAAGTCCCCGCGTACACCTTCCACCCCTCCAAACCCGTCCCTCTTCGTCTACGAGAGCGTCGGGGCGGTCCAGTCAATGTACTTGTTAACATCGGCAGTAGGGCCCTTCTCGATGTCGGCCGTATTGGCGCTTTGGTTGAGCAGGAACTTATTGATGAAGGCAGTGAGGTCGGCCTGCTGGTTGCTGGGGAACGAACAGTGATTGTGGTTGCCCTTGCCAGTGAAGCCCATGTTGTCTGGGACGCCGAGGGCCTTGTAGATCAGACGGCCTGCCTTCATGCAAGCAGTCGTGGAGACGGGGCCGAGCCAGTCGATCTCGTTCTCGATGACGAGCAGGCCGCGAGGAGCAACGAGGCCGGCAAGCTGATGGTGGTCAGTGGCCAAGGTAGTGGCCTTGTTGGCGAAGCTGTTGAAGTTCTTCGAGAACCACACGTTCTCGCCGATGATCTGGCCCGGCGTCTGGATGTTCTTGCCGGCAGCCTTCTCGGAGTCGGAAATACGCCAGCAGGCAGCGCCACCAGAGCCGGATTCCTGAGGGAGGCCCAGAGCAATACGCTTGACGAGGGCTGCCGCAACGAAGGCACCCTTTCCGTTCCTGGAGCAGCCAGTGACACCAACACGCTTGGGGTCGATGCCAGTGTCGACCTTCTCGAGGGCGTCGATGATGCGGTCAACAGCCCATGCCCAAGCAGTGGTGGCACCGGCGCTGTGTCCGGATCCGTAGAGATCGAAGAACCTGCCCTGGCCACGGCTCTGCTGACCAGATTGAGCCGCGATCTGGTCGTTGTTGAAGGTGATGGTAGCAACACCGTTGGGAACAGGGATGCTCGCAGCGCCGTAAGCAATGATGGCGGGGAATGGGCCCGAGCCGCTGGGCTTCTTGATGGAGACGGAGAATTGAATCGATTTGCCGTTGTCCGAGGCAGTGATGGAGAGGGTGCTGGTACCGCTAGCAGTGACAGTGGCAGTCGTGGGGAAGGTACCCAATTCCTGGGCCTCGAAAGCAGCTTGCACTTCCTTCTGGCGGCACTCCCAGTCGGCCTTGGTCGTTACGGACTGTCCATTGAAGAACTTGAAGGGGTTGGGAAGCTTCGAGTTGGCTGTGCTTGGGAAGCTGCTGGGAACGGAGCAAGTTGCCTGGCGCTCGTCCAGAAGGGGAGCCGGCGCCGCAAGGACGGTAGTGGCGAGGAAGGGGAGGATGATGGAGTACTTCATTATGAATGAATGGAAGCTGCTCGAGAGTGAATACTTCAGGTCCGCACAGCCTCTGAGGAGAAGATGGCCTTTGACCCTTATATGGATCGAAAACTGTCCTAGAAAGCAACCTTGTTGTTCCCGCGATCCGACGGTAAAATCTCTATATTAGATGAAGCCTGGATGTAGAAAAGCATCGCGGTGGGATCATATAGCAATTAAGAAAACACACCTTGGCAAGAGTATCAGGCATTCATTCTTGCCACTGGCTGGAGATTCCAGGACCCTACCCTGGCGTATTCGACGAGCGTCAATCCGTGTAATTGCTCTTGTGCCGCCGTCCAGTACCTGTGTGAGACTAGGGCTTTGAGCATGTGCTTGTCTGATGAGGCGAGCAGCTTTGGAGTGACCTGCGAGTTGGAGCTGTGGTGGTTGACGACCCAGCAGCAGTCTGTAGTCATGACCCCTGACGCCATACCACGAGGCAGCGCTATGCGATGCATACTCTTTATAAAGATGGCATCCACAATTGGTGGAAAATTTGGCATGATCAGGAATAGCTGTACTTTCACCGAACTACAACATAGGCCAGTCTTTTCCTTTGGGCCGTTCGCTGAAAGCAAATATAATCTGTCGCACTCGGCAGGACACGAGGGCCGCGCACTGCCAGATTAATACCGTAGATCTTACGGTCAGGATTCCAGGATCTTGAACAAGGGTATCCGCCTGCAGTGTGGGGAGCGCTTCGTCGAACATTCTGCGGGACCACCAGCTGCAGTGATGAAAACGGCGCGCAATGTGCAACAGCCATTGGCCTTTTCTCAGTGGCAGAGAGCATATGTCCCACACCGGGCCCACGACGTTCAATCAAGACTTCTTGACGCTTCCCCATGTTTGCGGGGTGCAGTGGGGCCTTGTCGTCTGGTAATGTTCATAGCATACCTACCGGATTTAGCCTGTTCGAATAATGGTCGGTTCCAGCATGGTCGAAACAATAACGGGATGGTATCAACAATGCTCAATCCTTCTACAAGGCCTGATTTTCTTGCAAGCTTGTCGTCTGTTTCGAGACTTGTTGGTGGTGAAATGGCCATTCACGCCGCTTGGCTGGTACCTACGCCTGTACATCAGAGCACTTAGTCTGTTTTCTTCGGTTGACTTACATCCCTTTCCTGACAAACCAAACCCAAGTGTTGACGTCTTGAATCGGTTTACGATTGGAAGGGAAGAGTGTTGACGTCGGATCTCTCTCGGACTTTTTGGATGGTGATCACTGCAGCGGGTCCTCCCCATACTCTGTCCCTTGCCCAGGCTCCTCCAAATAGATTGGGACCACTCGAAGCGAGCCGTCTGAGGCCCTGCCTTCGCACGTGGAGCCTTCGTATTCCGGCGCCGGAGGATGAATGGATGGGCGCGCAGAGTGGTGAATACAGTGAAGGGGTTCGCCGGGACGAGGGTTCCAGGCTTGTGTGTACATGCCCATAATGAGGCAGCATTTGGTCTATATCCCCGGTCAGAAAACTGGAATGTCGGAACGAGATGTACCGAGTCAGAACGAGCAGTGCGCCTATTACCAGGCTTGGAGCCCCGGCAAGCCGGAGGAGAAAATGCCATCTGCAGGTGATCCAGGTAGACTTCATAGTAGCAACACGGTGACATCAAGATTTTTTTGCGAGAGTTGGAAGGTTTTTGTCTTTTCTGACCATTGACCGGAATCGCCGTGCAAGATTTTAGTCTTGAAGCTGTAGACAGTATGCCACACTCCATCGTCGACAGGGCTAACGGCACCACTAGTACTTACTGGAATAGAATCCAAGGATGCGGGGCGTGGACAAATGAGGGCCAGTCCATATAGCCCTTGCCTGTGTGTGCCCTTCTACGAAGACCAAGGACGAAACCAAAAATGGTGTTTCCCGATGTTGCTTCTCAGTCATGAGCGCCATGCTGGAGAGCTGAACTTTGGCATCACATCCGAGTCCAGGCGAATAGATGAGAGTTTACTCCGTCAAGATGGATATATGCATCCAGGAAGGTATACAACATCGGCATTGCGGTTTAGTCTAGTAATGGCTGATGTTTGATCGAACTGCAGACCTGGCAGTTGATTCTGGACGGGTGTGTGGCGGTGCAGTGGCTGAGGAACCAATTCCCCCTGCCAGACCTGCCACTCGATTTCACGCTTCCCACCTACAACCTTCCCACAGCGTCTGCCTAAGCGCCAAAATGGACGGCATAGCCTCCCTGCTCGATACGGCTCGGTGTACTCTGATCACCGCCAGATTCAACTGTGGATTTGGGTGACAGACCGCCACTCCCGTCAGTGCGAAACACAGCATTTGTATCACCTCCAACCACCTCTCCCCGCATACCAACAACCAGAACATTGTTTTCGAGTCTCGCTCGAGGACATGGCATTTTCCGGACTGACCCCCGAAGCCCTACTCGAACGATCCGACTCGAAGAACCCTGCTACGACCTGCAAGGGAATCACCAAACTCGGCCGGCCATGCCGCAATCCCCTCAGAATTGATCCTGCGAAAGCGGCGAGACACAATGGGGTTCTTGCTGTGGCCTCGGTTGCGAGTGATAGCGACGATGAAGAGATTGGGGTAGCCGCTTTCTTCTGTCATAAACATAAGGACCAAGCGGAACTATTAACAACCGGAAACGCGCCCTCCCCAACACCGAACAAGCAAGATACACATATATACCCGCTGCAAAATAGGAGTAGCATTGATACGCTCGTGGCACGCTTGGGGATCTTAGATGTTCAAGATAATGCACACTCCACTCCTGGGAACAGAAAGCAGAGAAAGAATGAGGATGGTACAAAGGCTCGGCGCCGGAGGGTGAACAGACCACCGACCTGGGACCGCGTTCAAGGACCACTAATGGAAGTTCCGCGCGATGTCATGAAACGAAGGCAACCCCAGCATCGGCGCCAGAGGAAGAAGCCTGGATTCTGGGCTAGTCTCTGTTGCGGCACCGCAGACAATGAGTATGGTGAGGCAGCAAGACACAAAAGAAGGGTTGGTGGGAGGCCAACAATGAGCCAATACACGGAGAAACCGTCGGCCCAGCCCATATACTCCAATGGCACCGCTCCATCTCATAGGGTCTCTGGAAACCCAGACTCAAGAGCGCGTCCGGTCAGCCGTGTCCCTGGCCGAACGCCTGTTGGGGCAAAAGGACCCAGTGCCGGTGAAAGGCACTCCCACTCCCAAAGGACGGTATCGGAGACCTCGACTCTTCTATCTTACATACCAAAGACTTTGCCGCCTCAGACAGCCTCTTTGCTTCTTGCCGAACTTGCAAAGCCAATCTTTACGGACGATGACGACGGGTATATCTACATATTTTGGCTTACCCCTGAGTCTGCAGGCCCGCCTCCGTCTTCCACAGCGTCAAGCCTCTTAGCTCCACCATCTCGCTCTGAACACGGTCGACGGACTTCTGACGTATTGCGACAATACTCTGTAAAGAGACCACAATCCGCTGGCAAAACCCAGGGGCGAAGGAGATCAGCAGCGCCTGAAGGCATGGAGGATGGGAACGCGACGATCCTGCTCAAGATAGGCAGAGCAAACAATGTGCACAGGCGAATGCACGAGTGGACGCGTCAGTGCGGCTACAGTCTCTCTCTGGTCCGATTCTACCCATACGTCCCTTCTACTCCGTCGCCTTCATCCCTTCATACCCCACAAGGTTCGCCTGCCCACTCCCGCCGGCAGTCGACGCAAAACGTAGCTCCCGGTCAAACTCAACGGCCCTCCGATGGGATGCGTCGTGCGTCTTCTGGTGTGCGCAAAGTGCCCCATGTCCGCCGTGTGGAGCGGCTCATTCATCTCGAGCTAGCGGCGCAAAGGGTCCTTAAGCAGTGTGAGACTTGCGGGACAGAGCATCGAGAATGGTTCGAGGTGGATGCAACAAGGGAAGGCGTGAAGGCAGTTGACGAGGTTGTCAAGCGATGGGTGGGATGGGCTGAGAGGGCGTGCATCGCAAAGGCGGTTTAAGACGTCAAGATGACTTAGGCAGGCGTACATGCATTCGGTCGGATGTGCATACCAACTCTATATCAAGCTACATCCGTTCATATCCGATCTCGGATCCATGACGCTTCGCATCCAAATGAATGACTGAAGCATGTTCCACATTCAACGCTCTTGCCGTCAAGGAACTCACTTGATCTCTTACTGAAGGAAAGAACCAGATAGCTATTATCTCATATTCAGCAATGTCATTCCCCATCCGCACACTTCCTATGATCATTTGTTGGACAGCGCCCAACGTCTATTCGTTCCAACTCACCACGTACCATTGTCACGCTATGCTTCCATATTTTATCCCCAGCTTACTTCTGCTCCTGAGCCTCATCTCAGCGGCGCCTGTCAGTGACACTGATACCGGGGCCGCACCAGGCTGCAAGCTACGTGGGATTAGGTACATTGACTTTTACGAGGCTTCGGAGCCCCAGAATGTGTTGTCGATCGGGACGACATGGTATCGATTGGAAGCGTATCCATTCATATTGTGATCTCACGTTCCGACAGGTATCACTACGCTCGAGATTTGCAGCATCTCATCTCAGCGGCCGGTTTCCAACTCATCGCAAATGGGGTCTCGAATACCTCTAAAGATTGTGGATGGCACCGCCTTGGTGAAGTGAGCAAATATGGCATTCATCGTGGATACATCAGTTTCAAGCCTTATCATGACAGCGCAAACCAGCGGGCAGTGGATCATGTCCCTGCTCAGGAGATTCTCGGTCTACCTTCCCAGCAGACGATCCAACGAGTGAAAGCTATCCTCACTGAGCACCCTCCTACACGCGACCTAATCGAGATCTTTCTAATCGTACTCGGACCCATTGCTGGATTGGCTATTATCTTGACACTATTGTAGGTTCTGGTACGTTGGTTATTTCCCGAAGACAAGGATTACGACGACATGGAAGACCTCGGGAGGAAAATCGAGATGCCAACCTTGCATGAAATGGGTTCGTCAAGCACGCGCTTGAGTGAACCCCCTCCTTATTCCGTTGCATTCCGCGAGAGAGTCAATGGAGGCGTGGTGCAGAGTTTGCGACCTTTTGGGAAGGCTGCAGAGAGCGGAACGATACAAGAGTTTGACGTGTCTTCCATCCGGGAGGGGAGGTCGTACTGGGTTTCGGACCGTTTGTCGGGGTTTCACTCATCATAGTGTGTCAAGCGCCACTGCTCAGCTCCAGCTGAGAGCCAGAAAGCATCCGAGTCTCAAGGCAGCTGCAGGGAGTTTAGGCCACATATCACAGCCCATAGGGGATGTTGGTGGTTGGAGACATTGCTACACCTGTCTCCTACGGTCCGTTTCTCAAGAAACAAGCCTGTTCTTGTATACTGCAAACCAAAGCCTTCCCACACTTAACCTCTTCGCTTATCATGCATCATTTCTCTCAAAGTTCGGACACTTGTCTTTGTGCACCCTGCGTGAATGTGGCTGATCATACAGTAGTCAGCATAACCGACTGGAGACCCGATGACGGTGCAATGAGCGCAATGGGAAATACATGGTAGTACTTGAAATCCTTGTATATCCTGCCTTCGGCGAGTCGGCCAATCACTCTACTGGTGTTGGGGAAGACATTCTCTTTTCCTAAGGAGTTGTTCAACGTCACGGACACCCCAAACGCTCAAATCGATCAATCTCGTTATACAGAGAGAAGGCAGAACGTTCACTGAATCTAATACATTGTAAACGTGTCGGCCGAGGTTGCAAAGCCGTCTCACATTGAGGTCCTGGCGGTTCTGGCCACGCTTACTCTATCCTGCAAATTGGGCCAATCACATGGCTTCCATTAGAGGACCGACGGCCCGCATTGATCCTGCTAAGGCACAAAGGGTGAATTCAGCACACTTCGTCTTTTAATACACTCATCCCACCCCTCTCCGTGCGCTCTGCTCTTTTTTCTCCCCTCATCACCCCACCATTGCACTCCCTCCGGCGCCGTCGCATTACCATCGCATTCGAATTGGACCATCATGGAGGCTCTCCTACACCAATCGCGGTCTATGTGCCCGTTCCTCCACAAGACCTCTCCCGCCACTTTGCGCTCCCTCTCCACCACCACCGCCGCCGCCAGCAACCATGCCGTCTCGCCCGGCGCTGGCAGCATGTCCAATCTGCAGGTCCTTGCCCGTCGCTGCCCCATCATGGGCAAGGCCCTCGCTGTCCAGAGTGCCCGCACTGGACACAGCGCTCTCGCTGGTGTCTTCGGCGGTGCCCGCGCCTATCATAGTCGTGTCGGTCGCGCAAAGTTGCACACCTCTACGGCCAAGGAAGCGCGGGCCGTTGAAATGGAGAGCTTGAGATCCCAGCAAGGTACGTTACTCAGGTTTGCCTTTGCGAAGACTTCTCTGACTCATCCTCAAATAGTTCCCCCCTACCCCATTGCGTCCCAGAAGGTCTCGCCCGTTCAGCACCACCATGCTGGCACTCATTCCACCCCGAAACCTGCGAAATTCGACTATGAGGGATTCTATACCCAGGAGTTGGAGAAGAAACACAAGGACAAATCCTACCGTTACTTCAACAACATCAACCGCCTGGCCAAGGAATTCCCCCGCGCTCACATGGCTTCCAAGGAGGATAAGGTCACAGTCTGGTGCTCCAACGATTACTTGGGAATGGGCCGCAATCCCCAGGTCTTGAAGACGATGCACGAAACTTTGGACATGTATGGCGCTGGTGCAGGAGGGACCAGAAACATTTCCGGCCACAACCAGCATGCTGTGCAGTTGGAGAGCACCATCGCGAAACTCCATGCCAAGGAGGCCGCTCTGGTCTTCTCCTCGTGTTATGTTGCCAATGATGCCACTCTGGCCACTCTTGGTAGCAAACTCCCCAACTGCGTTATTCTGTCGGACAGCTTGAACCACGCTTCCATGATTCAGGGTATTCGCCATTCGGGTGCGAAGAAGATGGTCTTCAAGCACAACGATGTGGCCGACCTTGAGGCCAAGCTGGCTTCCATTCCTCGCGAGTATCCCAAGATCATCGCTTTCGAGAGTGTCTACAGCATGTGCGGCTCGATTGGCCCAATTGAGGAGATTTGTGACCTGGCAGAGAAGTACGGCGCAATCACCTTCCTCGATGAAGTCCATGCCGTTGGTATGTATGGACCACACGGCGCTGGAGTGGCCGAGCACCTTGACTACGAGGCCCACTTGGCTGGTAGACCCAAGGGCACTATCATGGATCGCATTGACATCATCACCGGAACTCTCGGAAAGGCATATGGCTGCGTCGGTGGCTATATTGCCGGTTCAGCCAAGCTGGTCGACACCATTCGATCCCTTGCTCCGGGGTTCATTTTTACGACCTCCCTTCCTCCGGCCACCATGGCTGGTGCAAAGGCTGCGATTGAGTATCAGGCAAACTATCAGGGTGATAGGCGCCTGCAGCAGCTTCATACCCGTGCTGTGAAGGCTGCCCTGGATGCGAGGGATATCCCTGTGATCCCGAATCCGAGCCACATCGTCCCCGTCCTTGTGGGCAACGCCGAGGTCGCTAAGAAGGCTAGCGACTTGTTGCTGGACAAGTGGGACATCTATGTCCAGGCCATCAACTACCCTACCGTACCGGTCGGCCAGGAGCGTCTCCGCGTCACGCCCACCCCTGGCCACACGCGCGAGTACCGCGATCACCTAGTGGAGGCTTTCGACAGCGTATGGGAGGAACTGGGCATCAAGCGCACCAGTGAATGGGCTGCTGAGGGAGGCTTCATCGGCGTTGGCGAGACGGCGGCGGCGGAGGTCACGCCCCTCTGGACGGATGAGCAGCTGGGTGTTGATGCCGTGGTCAAGGGCATGAAGAGCGGTTTGGATGCTAGCGGCCTGCTCGAGTTTGTGCTCGAGAAGGAACATGAGGCTACTGCCAAGGCGGTCAGCGCTGCTGCTTGAGCTAGCTAGTCTGCCGTTTTGTTTTTGTCTGGCCTGTCCACTCCCTACTGCTTGAGGCCTAAGTGAGGTGTTCGTAGTTTTAGCATAGTGAGCTGCCAAGCGTTGCGTTACTAGCAGTCAAATAGAACTTCTATGCTTCAAACGAATTCCGAAAAATCCATGCCTTTAGGCGCTTTTCCGGGACTAGTGAACATTGCTCCGGAAATCTTGATTGACACTCCAACGCTAAACTTGCGTCTATAAGCCTTTAAGATTTAGACTTGATCTATGTAGGTCCTGCACCACCAATCATCCCACCTGCAGAAGATGGAGTGGTTTGATAAGTAGGATGAGTTTCACACTCTAGAGCCATCACTGGCACCAAGTCCACTCGAAGAGGTCGCGAGCATGACTGGTGCTTGGCCCATAACAGGCAGTAGCCTACTCCGTATACGAGCCCCATTTGAATGTATTTGTGGCAAAACTTCAGGCTAGTAACACATTGCCAGAGCATTTACAATTGATAGTTTCCACTCTTATCCTTCACTCATCCTTTCACCCAACAACCACAATGAAGTCTTGGCGTCCCTTACCCTAGCTTGCTTACATAAGTCCCGCCGCGAACTAAGCTTTCAACAATCAAAGTACAGCTTCCAAACGGCTACGCAACACGCAATCCCTCAAAGGCGCCCATAACCGGCGTCTTCTGCGAACGCGATCCCATATCGGGAGACCACTACTGCTTTGGTAGGGTCCATTTGGACGACTGAATTCCCCCGCGTCGTCCCTTTTGTCGGCCACCTCCCACCGCCAACCCGCGTTCTCCGCGCATGGTCGCCGCCCGCCGTGTCCAACATCACGTCACTGTGGGCTCTTCTTTGTAGAAGTGCGCCATCATGGCTCCGCCGGGCAAGCGCAAGAGGCCAGAACGCTCCGATACAATTGACAGTAACAGCAGGCCATCGCCTCACAGGCCCCAGAATCTCGGCCTTGCCAATGCGCAACAGCAATCGCAGCAGCAGCAGGCCAACAACTCTCCTGCTTCCAGAAGGCCAAGCAGGAATCAAGGTCGAGGTGTACCGAGCACCCCTGGTAGTCCTAGCGTTGCGCCGTCTTCGGGAACCATGGCTCCTCCCGCAGCACCGCCGCCGCAGAACAGGGCTCCGCCGGCCGCTCAAGCTGCTCCTGCTCAAGCCAACCCGCCGTCGACCCCTCAATCGAATGTGCCAGCTCCAACGGGTCAATCGCCGCATTCGAACCAATACGTCACCCAGGAGCGCGTTGATACATGGAGCAGGCAAGGACGAAAAGCTGTCATCGAGGTTGGCGCTCAGGCGCAAGCGGAAGGCGACATGCTCACGCTCTCGCTTGTGTTCGAAGAAATCATACAATCCGCGATAGACCGTGTGCTGGATCCGGTCGAACTTGGGTCCACAGTGCAGGAGATTCTGGCCAGACCCAAGTCGGACGCCCTTGATCCCATACCTCTGTTTCTCGAAACCGTCAGTACAATTGTGGAGATGATTCAGCCTCCTGGTCCTGTCAAACCTGTATCTACTTCACTTCCCGAGCCCATCAAGCCTATGCTGCAAGCTACTGGTATTGACACGGCTCATATGCGGAGCATATTCCCGGAAAACGTGCTTGTTCCGTTGGAGCTGGTCAACCCTACGTTTCCGAAAATGGCGATACGAAAGGCCACGAATGCACTGTACCTTGCGTCGAACTACAATCTTCTCCGTGAGGAATCGGAAGGATACTCGAAGCTCATCACGGAATACTTCACGACGGTTCAGAATCAGCCGCCTTCCGAAGATGTTGTCATAAGCACTTTTCAGCGAGTAAAGGCGCTGATTGGGGCTTTCAACCTGGACGTCGGCAGAGTCCTAGACATTACATTGGATGTATTCGGCACCTTACTTGTTAAGCATGTAAGATTCTTCGTCAAATATCTCCGGGCGAGTTCCTGGTGGCCTGAGCAGAGCGTACCGCATGGCATTTCGTGGGAAGAGCCCCTTATTTCAACCTTACCGCTCTGGGCATCTCCAGGATTCAAGAAATGGACCTATAGCGCGGAAGACAAGGAAGGACAGCTGCGACTTCGACGCGAACGTGATCGGTTATTCTGGGATCGTGTGGATGCTGTCGGATTCAAAGCCTTTTTCGAACTTGGTTCGCGCAAGATTACAAGCGGCGCGCCATCCGAAGAAGTCATCGCTTCCATGGCCGCTAGTATTGCAAATATGGAGAATGTCAACGCAACGGAAGTGCAGAAGGACACGAAGAAGAAGGAGTCTACTTCTGATTTCAAGCAGATCCGGGAATGGGCGGAAGAGTGGATGGCACAAACCGGCACGCTACCTCCGTCAGGAAACCGAATCGCGGCTCAGCTGTTGGGGTTCAAACTTCGGTTCTACGCCTCGGACACCCGCGATGCTCACGACGTTCTTCCGGACAATCTAATACATCTGGCGGCACTTCTCATCAAGATCGGTTTCATCTCGTTGGCCGATCTCTATCCTCATCTGTATCCGTTGGATCAAGACATGCTAGCCCACAAAGATAAGCTTTTCCAGGAGAAGGCAAAAGCAGAGGGAAAGGCGAACGCAACGCCTCTGAATGCTCTGGCCATGGCCGCTGCTCTTCCGGACGAAACCCTGCCGGCACCCGTGTCCCGCCTACGAGACGCTGAAAGCAAGGCGAATTCCAAGTCCGCATCTGAAAGAGCAACACCAGCGGCAGAGGAGGAGCAGCAGCCGAAAGAAAAACTTCCTGAACCTGTTGATCAGAAGATCGCATTGCTACGCAGCTTACTTTGTATTGGGGCCCTACCGGAAGCCTTCTTTATATTAGGCAAATTCCCATGGCTCCTTGATGTCTACCCGGATCTCCACAGATATCTTTTCCGCCTCGCGCATCACTCGCTGAGCGGGGTATACCAGCCTTCGGACGAACCCCCACTGGAATCCAAACGCGCACAACCGAACGGAAGTCCAGCAAACGGATCATGTCCCAGCGACTACGTTCCTCGGCGAACCCTGCGGTGGGCAAAGCTTGAAGAGAAGGATGCGGGTGACGGGATTGATTATCGGTTCTATTGGGACGACTGGTCAGATAACGTCCCGGTGTGCCAGAACGTAGACGATGTCTTCAGACTGTGTAAATCACTGCTTCAGTTCGTGGGTCTCGAATGCGGCAAGGATGCCGTGCTCCTGACGAAGCTGTACCGCATCGGGCGGAAGAGCCTTGCCGAGGATCCCTCCGAAGACAACTATAACCGCTGGATACTCCTTTCCAAGAAGTTTCTGGCGCCTGCCTTGACATTTTCAGGTCGAAGTCCGGGTGTTGTCAACGAGGCATGGGAGCTTTTCAAAATTTTCGACACAGCGACACGGTATTCCATCTATACCACTTGGTTCACTAGGCGTGACAGGTCCGATCCAAGAGCTAGACCGTGGGCAGCCCGTCTGGATGTGGTAGCCGCAAATTTCCAGGAACTCGACATCGAAACGAAGCGTATCTTCCGGAGAATCAGCAAAGAGAACTGGAAGGAGATGGGGAGACTGCTAGCGAAACCCGCCTACGCTACGCCCGGCCTTGTCTTCGAGCTGGCTCTAAAACAGGCGGAGAGCTACTCCAACATGACGGATTCGCTTGTGGAGTGTTGTCGATTCGCCACATTCCTAGGTTTTGACTCTTTAAACTGGGCTTTCATCAACTCCTTGTGCAAGCAACGGAACACTATGCGGAGTGATGGCATGTTGGCGGAGAATTGGCTGAAAAACACTGCCCACTTTATCGGCAGAGCTTACAGGCGTTATAGTCTCATCGACCCCACGCCGATACTGCAGTTTGTTGCCGATAGGCTATTGCAGGGGAAGTTGTTCGTCATGGAGATTCTTGAGCAGCTCCTCACGTCCATGGCGGGCATAGGCCCTGTTCTGTCCCTTACCGAAACTCAGGTCCACGGTCTTTCGGCGGGCCCATTGTTAAGGGCTTTCACTCTGGAGCACTACCTGGGAGACATGCGCCATCTGAACAAACTCAGCTCTAGGAGGCTGTTGAAGTGTCTTAAAGATGCAGACTTGGCTGCTCAGATTCTTGTTTCCCTCGCCATTGAACTTGAGCAGTACGTCTTTCGACCCGAGTTCGAAGAGGCGGGCACGCCGCTGAAAGTTATCGGTACCAACCTTGATCGGTTACGCTCCAACTTCGACCAATACCTCGATTTCCTCCAGTCGTCCCTCACGATCGACGAATTTGATGCCATGGTTCCTAGAGTGGTAGAGTTGATCTCAGAGTATGGTGTCAGCCCTAGCATCGCGTTTTCTATTTGCCGTGCAAGCATTTCCGCCAGGATTAATGCGGCTAGAAACAAACGTCCTACATCTGCTCCCGAGCCGGCGGCCACCGAGACCGAGCAAGTCAATGGTGACACGACCATGAGCGGCACCGAGGAAGCGCCTGCTGCTGACGAAGCTGGAGAAAAGTCTCAAGCTAGATCGGAAGACACAGAAATGAAGGATGCCAATGTCAATGGTGACGTGGAAAGGAAGGACCGGCCGACAACTGAAAACCCAACGAGTCCCGACGGTCCTCACAATCCCGCCCTATTTGACCAGCGGCAACAAAATCCGGAAATCGATTCGATAGTCAAGTCACTCCAAGCGAATGTGCCGGACGTCTATGGCAGCCATTTGTGCCCCACCTTCTTCGTGACGTTTTGGCAACTCTCCCTGGTTGATGTTTTCACCGTAACCCCGATGAAGGAGATGAAGTTGTACAACGCAGCTTCGAAGCATTTCCAAGACAAAGCAAGCCAACTCCCGCCGTTAAGTCGCAATGTCAGCGGTGAAGCTCGTGCACGGCGCGATGCAGAAGTTCAAAGCTACCATGACCAAGGCGCCGCTTTCCGGGAAGAAAATAAAGCCATGTTGACGCACGCGCTTCAGATGCGGAAATACTTGGCAGAGGAGATGCACACCTGGTTCACCGGGATACCGATGGTTGACGCAAAGTCGGTGGAGCTCTACGACACACTCCTCCAGGACTGCTTCCTTCCTCGAATTCAGCTGTCGCCCCAGGACGCTCACTTCGCCGCTGCTATGTTCAAGTACATGCATGACATTGGTGTTCCTGGCTTCAGGTCGATGAAGTTCCTGGATCAACTCTTTAGACGGAAGCTCCTTACCAATATCATATTCATGTGTTCAGAACGCGAAGCGAGCAACCTCGGACGATTCCTGAACGATGTGCTGAAGGAACTCAACACCTGGCACTCTAGCCAAGCAAACTACATCAAATTCTCACAAGGTTCCAAGAAGAACTCGCCTGGTTTCGGTAAAACTTTCAATGCTGACCGGTCCCCAGCCACCTTCCTTGATTTTGCGGAGTTCCAAAGCTTGCTGAACAAGTGGCACGACCAGATCTACGGTGCCCTGAAGGCTTGTCTCAAGAGCGACGAGTATATGCATATTCGGAACGCTATCAACGTCCTGAAGGCTGTTGCCCCCAGCTTCCCTAAGATCGATTCTATGGGCAAGGCTATTTACCAGATGGTTCATGACGTGTCGGAGAACGACGAAAGGGAAGATATCAAGCTTGTGGCGACGTCGGTATTGGGTGATATCAAGAAGGGTGACAAGCAAAGGATGCCATTGCAAACATTCAATCCACAGGCAAAGGTGGCCGTGCCAGTCAGCGCAACGGGGGCTGCGAAGGTCGCTGATGCTGGACGCTCGGAAACTCCTCAAGAGGCCACTGCACGACTTAATGCCTCAGCTCCCGCGTTCACCCCGCGGACAGCACAGACGAATGGAACACCACAAAGTCCGCCCGCGACAGTCAGCACTCAGAAGGACAACAAGCCTATTGAAGAAGCAAAACGTGCCCTCCCCGCTAGAGCGGCGCCTGAGACCCGTGTGAATGCGCCAGAGCCTGCTCGACCCACCCCACAAGCAGAGACGCGTCCACCTGTCCAACCTCCGCGGGCAGATAGGGAGAGCAGCACTCGAGGTCCTCCACGGGATACGCAGCCAGGACCGCCTACACCTCAGGCTGGCCCAGGAGTACCTCGCCCTGAGAGCCGCGGCAGCACAGGTCATCAGACCCCTGGAAATAAGGTCATTCCCGGCCTCCCCCCTCGACCAGAAACCCAGCCTTCGCGACCACGTCTAAGCGAGCGGGCCGGTAGTGATCGAGGACCTGACTATAACGGTGCTCCTCCTCGCCCTGATGCTCGACACAATGGGGCTCCAGATTTTGGGCGGCCCGACCGCGATACCCAGCGCGAACATTCCATTCGGGATATGCATCAGCGGGAGCCGTTCAGAGAACGACATGAAATGTCACCCGGACGTGGCCGCGGCCGGACTCCACCTCCTGAGCGTAGAGAGCCTGGCTGGGGTTCAAGAGATCTCCGGGACGAGCGAGAACCGCGCGACTCGCGAGAGTTTCATGACGAACGATCCATGCGGCCACCACCGCGAGACATGCGTCCCGTCCCACCCCCTTACCATCAGCGAGACGCACGAGATATTCGGGATACCATACATGCCAGGGAGATGAGAGACGTACGTGAACGAGATCCCCGTGGTCCACCGCTCCCACCTGCAGATGGACCTCGACGTCCCCATGGTCGCGAATTACCTCCGCAAGAAGATGTTGTACCTTATCGACGAGATTTCCCGAACCAGTCCCTGAGGGTCGGGGATCGCGGGCCAAGCCATGTTATGCGTGACATGCCGGATAGACCGCCTCTGAATGGAACCCCTTCGGCGGGCGGTAGGCTGCCTCCTCGCGGAGAGCGGGATATGATGGATCCAGGGCGAGCTAAAGTCCTGGAAGAAGAACAAGCAGCCAACGATTTCCGTTCCGATAGGGAAAGTCGCCATGGCCGTAGCTCTCGCGGGCAGTCTCCCGTGCCTCGTCGCGAGCGCATGCCTGGCGGTTACCAAGGGCGTAATGAACCTGCTCGAGATCTTCGCGATGATAGACTGTATGATCGCGCACCGCTTGAACATGCACCTTTGAACGATTATCCTGTTGGGCGAGAACGGCGGGATGATGGCCCTGGTGCCGCTCCGACTGGACCTCGCGGAGGGCGAAACGAACCTGCAGCGTCTGGGCGTGTCTCCCGTGATATGTTCATGTCCTCATCTGGACCATCTCGTCCGTCTGGATATCAAGCTCAAGATCCTAACTATGGCCGGCTCAACCCTCCCAGCGACAATGTCCCGTCCGGTCCGAGAAGTGAGTCAACTACCAATATCGATTCCGTCTAAACCGCCTTTCTAACAGCACAACAGACCCGCACACAGATCGACGGGATCAGCGTTGGGAAGTGGCTGATCAAGCCCAGCCTACCGCTCGAGCACCGCCTTCTGGACCCTCCCAACAGAATGAACCGGGCGTCTATCCCGACAGGATGAAAGAGATGATGAGCGCGCCAGCGCTTCAAACCGATGTTCATCCCCCCAGCGGGCCTCGAGGGGTTGGACGGACACCTTCCGGGCCCGCGGCATCGTCGCCTTCCACTCGCGGACCGCCCACAGGCCCATCCTATGGTGATCGCGGCCCTCGAACTTCAGGACATGCCTTGCGAGCCATCAACAATGTCCTAGGGCAGAATCAATCTTCCGGCGGTGGATACAATGACGTCAACCCGTCCACTCCATCACTCCAGGTCCGGGGACGCGGTGCAGCTCGCGCGGGCGGTTTTCCCGAAGGTGGTCCCAATATGCCAAGTCCTGTGGGATCAGGATCTCACCCTGGTACGCCGAATCCATCCATGAGACCGGACTTGCCACCCTCAAGGCATGATAGGGGTCCTCCGCCGGATGACGGCAGATACGACGCTCGCGGTCCTAGAGATAGGGAGGGTCGGCGGAGCGAGAGGTCTGGGAGGCAGAGGAGTAGGTCGCCTGAGAGGGGGGAGAGGAAGGGGGAGGAGAGGGGTAGTCGGAATGGGCCCCCTCCGGAGAGGTTCGCTCGGAAGGAAGAGCAGCAGGATAGAGGTGGCGAGCGGGAGAGGGAGAGGGAGCCGCGCGGTTCGAGCGGTCGCGATAAGAGGAGTTCTTCTGATCGAGATGGAGGAGGTCGGAGGGAGAGGGTGGAGAGAGAAGGTGGTGAGCAGCCGTCACGTGATGGCGGGAGAGAGCGACGAGAGAGATCTGGGAGGGGAGATGAGGGAAGGAGTTTTGGGCAAGAGATGGCTCCTGCGTCTTCTTCCCGGAGAGGTCCACCGCCACCGGGTCCAGGTGAAGCTCCGGCGTGGTCGGGAAATGGTGGGCGCGGGGCGGATTTCAGACAACAACAACAGCAACAGGGAGGAGATATGAGGAGGGGCGAGAGAAGAGCACCGAGAGATGAGGCGAGGGATATGAGGAAGCGCGGTCCGCCGGGCGGAGAGGAACCGCCGAGTCATAGGGATCAGAAGAGGCCGAGGAGATCCCAAGGCTAGGTGCCGGGGAAATGGAAGGGAAGGAGGTAGCGGAAGTGGGAGTGAGTGGGATTGATGACTTGGATTGGGCCCAGGGGTTGCGATTGTATCGAGTACTCATCTTCTTCTTCATCATCCACTCTGTTCTCTTTTGTATGCGGATTGGTATTGGTCTCGGCGGTGCATTTGCCAGGCGTTGGGGAGTTTTTTTTAAGGGGCATCGAGGATGGGGGACTTTCTTGTATGGGAGATAGAGATGTATTATTTAGTTTGGGATTTATATTTGTGAGTGATGGGTATGGATTGATTGCATTTGCCCTCGGTCTCTTTGGTTTTATTGGGTGTTTCGTTTTGCGTTTGAAGGACGGGGAGAGTAGAAGGTGCATGACGGGTCACGGATACTGTCTGTGTAGACTCGGACAGTGTAGATGGACCTAGGATTGTGACACATCCAGTCCCTCCCACACGACCTATCGAGACGTCCACACCATATCCCCGTCCGTCCGTTATACGACGCATTCTGCAGAACTCTCCCCGTCGTCGTGCTGGATCTTGAAACCAACGGCCCAAGGGGAAACGCCGCCTGAAAGTTACTCTGAAGGCTTTTTCCCGGCTCCCGGCCAACCCATTTCTGCTTTTCTGTGGATGCCAATGGCCAGCCAGACGTTGGGAAACGAGATGCAGACAGTATGGATGCTGGCGGTGGAGGTTTGGGTGGACTTACTGCCCTACTCGCAAGCAGGTTTGTTTGGACATGGGGACTGATATTGCAGTGTTGAATAGACATTGTGCTCGAAAGACTTCTTGTCTGACCACAGGCGCGCTCGATGGGTTTAGTACCGGACAACTCGTCGGCTGGATGGAGACAGACGAGTAATATTGGCGGTGCTCGAACTCCCATCTACCCATCCCAGCTGTTCGGAGGATAAACAGCTTCAACATACTCTCCGAGTGCTGCTATATCCACGCGACGATGGAAGCCGGGAGACAGCGGAGAACATGTCGTTCCGTACAAAGCATTAGCGAACGAGATTTCCCTTTTTGATTTGAGCAACAGCAAGCAAGCGTTTATCAGCGGTATATACGCATTCAGGGTTTTGGGGTTGAAAGTGTAGGGTTATCTTCCACTGCGAGCTTCGCGTGCCAACATTTGAAACTAGATAAGCTGATCGGCAGGATGCTTTAGGTATAGGAGACTAGTTACACCTACAGAGCATATGGTTTACGCCTAGACAGACTAATAGGCAGCTCTTCGCTGCTTACGGAGTAACCTTGGATGTAATCGGTAGCAGATGAAAGTCCTACCGAGTGCTGGCAATGCGGACTACTTACTAGTCCTGCAGGATACATGCCGATTTCAGCACCGGAGTCCAGTTCACGATGGTAAGATATCACAAAACTGATCGACCCGAAAAAGAATGGGAAAGGCATCCTCGCCAATGAATTATGAAAAGTTCTACTGTACGTAAGGAGCATTGGTGTCCATATCTCAATGTACATCATGTCGATAGCCGTCCCAGAACCGCCTCTGCCACTACGACAACATCCAGCGATTCGGACTCCCGTTCTCATGACTAAGTGGTCTATGACGAGTTGAAGGCGCGCAAGAAGCAGGTCTACATAGGTACATCGCAAGATGGCCATCCTTGGGGTGCTCTTATCACGTTGAAAGACACGAGCAGGTGTCCATCCGAGCCCCTCCATCCTACAAGGAGAGAATCGTCGATCGGTCCCAGAAAGAAGGAGAGGCATGAAAACCTAATGATTCCACTTCGGAAGCTACATTGAGAACAATACCTCACTCCTGCTTCGCAAGAGGTTCCATTTAGATCCTTCATCAACGAGTAGTCGGCCGGAACTGCCTTTGCTCCCCCATGTTTTCCTTCCTCGTACTGCAAATATCCATGATGCCAACTGTTTTACCACTGTTAGGGACTTCAACCCTTGAGCGGTCAGCCCCCGTCGAGCTACGGAGCAATACGGCTCTTTACTCTTCACTCCTGTGATATTGTCGGGGCCGTTTGGGTGATTAGGTGCGGCAACATTGCTCCCTGCTCACTTCAGGCTTGGGCGTTTGGAGTTCTCCGATTTCTCCGAGTCTTCGAGGGTGTGTTCGATAAGAGGGGAAAAAAGAAAGGCGGGTGGGAGGGGAAAGGGAAGGTGTAGACAAGAATAGAATAGACGAAACCACTCCCGGGAGAGACCATATCCGGTCTTGAGTTGTCTCTGCTTTTCATGGATGACAGTGTGTCCTGTGCATGAGGAGGTTTCACCATATATTGATGGGTGTGTATGCGTCCACGGAAGGAGGCAAAACTGCAGTAGACCACATCAGAAGAAACCAAATGACGAAAGAATGATGAAAGGCGAACATGAAAGGCGGTTCGAGCCAGAGAGAAGGGCAGGTACCGTGATGAAAAGTCGATCACTTCTTGCTGACTTCCCATTTGCGAGGGGAGCAATTCCAGAGCCGCGGATTTCTCTTTGCCACCCTCACCTGTCTGAGAGTCGTGTGAGAGCATGCTCTCCCAGTATCAGAGCAGATTGCTTTTGATAGCTGAGTGACTTCAATCTACCGGATCGCTTCATCTTCGTGTCCGTCAAGGGAATTCAACAAAAGGTGGATCATTGAAACTTGCTTCACCGGTTAGCAGCGCACTGAAGAGAGTGATTTCAACCCCAGCGAGGTGGCGCGCCCATGTTGGTGGCTCTTCTGCTCGCCGAGTGGCGAGAACAGCGAATTCGTTTCAGCAGAGCGAGGGTGTCTTTCTCGCTCCCACGTGCCCGGGTTGCAGTGATTTGATACGGTCTTTAAGCTGCATGTAACAATATTGCAAGGTATGCATCTAGGGCAGTGGAGTCCACCACGGTGCCCAAGTGATGCTGGGCCCCCAGCGACGATGTTCGGTGTGTGGGATGCCCTCGTAATAGTTTGAGTGGCAAGAGCATCTGAAAGTCGCGGAGGCGGTTATCAGGACTGCAAGGCGGAGGCGTAAACTGTGCCTCTTCGTGTTGGTATGGGGAAAGCGCTTGATCGGTGTGAATGCGCATAAAGGAGCCGCGGCGCGCTTGTCTAGCGTTCCCATTGGTTTACACCGGGCTTTAACAGTGACGGAAATCGCTGGGTTGCAGACTCCATCATCCTTGGATTGTGAGCTCTCCATGCCCTCGGGACTACAGAGCTCCTGGCAGGCAAGGGCAAATGGTAGCACGGAACATTCCGACGGCCGATAATTGCTGTCGAGTGTAAAGGAGATAGATGATCGATAAGACGACGCGGCATGCATCTCAGTTGGAAGCAGCACGCATCACGTCTGCAGGGGCAACTCTTTTCTCGATAGTTCCCAAGCACTATCGCATTATTCGTATAAGCAGACAACGTGGGAAAGGCTTGAGTCTCTCTGAACGTGCCAAAAGCCAAAAGCGATAGTGGATGCTGGATCCAAGGTTGTGGCACATGGAGAACACTTATCGTAAGATCGTGGATATTTGACCAAGGAGCTCTCCATTACCACGCTTCTGCAGTTTTTTATCTGCAGGTTTTGTGCACAGTACGAGCAACGGCGTGAGAGCTAGACAGTCTTGGTATGCTGTTAAAATTGTTAGCTAAAGAGTGGGCGCGTGGGGGATTCGCGGCGTGGGGGTGAAAGGGGTTCGCTTGGCTGGCCTGCTGGAGACAGCAGCAATTCCAGCATTGGCAATCTCGCGTCAAAACGCCCAGCAATCACCGCGGTTCCCTCGGAGGATGCCCTTTCAGCGCCCAGAATTAGGTGGACTTACGAACCAGCTAGACACAGCTGCGAAACAAAGAAAGGGGTCCTGGGAAGTGAATATGGCACAGCATACTGTAAGGAACACGCCCAGTTGCGGCGAGGTCATCGTCCCACTGCCGCGGGAGATCTCAAGCATCGGCTTATTTTCCCATTGGTCGTTATATCGCGGGGCCGCTGGGATTGGCTCTCCAGTGTCTTTTTGATCACAGGGAAGATGCGGGGACGAAGTTGGTGGTGCCGGGTGGCAGGGCGGCTGATGAACCTTGAAGGAGATTATTCCTGGATTGTGCCGGCTTGCATGAGGCTTGACTGGTCGACGGGCTCGATATGCACACTGTCCGAAAACGGGCATGCTGTCCCACAAACCCGAAGCATCGGGTGTGATGAGGACTGCGCAACAGATCCTTGCAGGAGCCAGGCCCGAACAGTTGGTCTGATGGTTGCCACGGTTGAGAGGTCGGACAATGCAGGGCAGCCTCCCCTTGGCGTGCTGTGCCTTGTTCTCAAGGAGTGATAGGAGCAAGCCACGCTTCAAATCGTGACCAGGTCTTCCGCGTTGCAATTTGCCTGTGCATCTTGCAACAGCATGGTTTGGATGATGTCAAGGCATCTCTCCTCATCTGTGCGGATACCACCGCTGGAAAAGCACAGCAAAACAGGAGTGCTGCCATGTTTATGTACCAGTAAGGTGCTGGCGAATAGCCATCGCAGCATGCATATGGACCACAACGAGATTCGGAAGAGCCTCGAGAGTTCCGGGACGAGCCAGACACTGCGTTTGAGGCGATCAAAGTGGCGGGAGCGTCATGGAGTCGTGATCAGCTGTGAGGCGCCAGGGTGGACTTGAGGACGGTTGGGCAAACGGAATGCATTGCCTGTGGCACCTTCGGCCAGGTTGCACTGGAGCATCCGATTGCAGTTTCTCCGGCACTCTGGAGGGCAGGTCTTCGAACTGTCACCACGCATCGATATGGTTCATTCGCATTTCCGCTAAGACGCTCGCCACTGGTCAGCCGTGATAACGGGACGTTGGAGAAGCGTGACCAGCAAGGAACGAAAAGGAAGCAGGCGGATTCCCACGACAGGAAGTCATGGACATGCAGTGCGTGGCGGCCGGGGATGGAGGAGAGATGCAGGGGAAGTTCACAAGGGAGGTTGCAGTACGGAGTAAAGGGTCATCTGTTTACGGGATGCCAATAATGGAATGCTTAGTCATTAGCCTTCTTGGCACACTTCTCGGACCCGTCTCGGATTGATCATTATTTTACTTGTTACTATTGGGACATTCAACAACAAACACACAACATCCTATGGCCAACATGCAACCAAAGACCGTCACAGCGGTGAGGAGCACAAATGAGGAGGGCTACGCCGCTTCACTGCATCGCCCGAGCCACCCAATCTCGCGATCCCGCACACGATCCTCTGTCATTCCTCTGGGTCGTCCTGCAGGTACCCCATGGCCGACAGCGGCTCCGATGCTGCAAGAGCAGATGAGATGAGAGGGAGTCGACCATGTCTGAGTCGTGAATGCCTCGACCCTCCCCTTCCTCCCTCTCTACCCGCTCCGGGGACCTGGAGCCGCCGCGCGGAACGCAGCAGCATGGGCACGATGGTCCCAGCCGTATGGGTTGTCTCTCAAGGGTCCTGGTCAGCCCGCTCCTCGCCCCGTACTGACACTTGTCTCGACTCTCGGGGAGTTGGCGGAACGAAAGGCCTCTTACCTAAGGCGACATGCCCAAAGCGGTGAGAGAGGCTGTCGTTGCCGCTCCCTCGTCTTGAGATGCCCAATTGGTTTTGGCGCGGGTCCGGGCGGGGGTCCTTGGGCTCCCATTCTCCAGCCGACCATTCACAGAGTCCCAGTGCGTCACTACATCGCCGTCTTCCATCTTGAGAGCCTGGGACTTTGACGGTGCCAGTGGTGGTAGAAGCTGCTTCAGTTCTGCATATTATTCAACCTAGAAGAAAAGACACTCGAGACCCAAATCCGTGTCATTGTGCAAGGCTTACCTTCATCCCCGAGGAGGTCGACAGCACTCGATAGATAGGCCATTATCGACCTCAGCTGGCATTTCCGGACCCACGAAATAATGGCCCTGATAGCCATCTGCATCTTTCCTGCGCATCTCCTCGCTGCCAATGGAGTGGCGGCTTTGAAACTGTGTCTCGGAACGAACCCCCACACTCTCCACCCACCTTGACACTCCCCCATGTGCAGCCACCGCGCCTCTCCTGGCCGTGCCCTCCCGCATGCCCTCCTCTTGACAAGCTCATCCCGCTCACCAAAACACATGTCCCAGGTTCAGGCCTCGATGGCGGTCAGTCACCCTTGGCGACATGCCCTCATCCTTGTGGCGTTGCCTTCCTCTTGCGTTACCCGGTCTGGAATTCGAGCATGCCCTTGCACGTTGCCTGTATACTGCTTTCCAAAATGGCTGTTCTACGGACTATGTAAACCCCCTTAGTCTCCTCTCCGCCCAGATGGAACTTGGAACGAGCCTCTACATTCACCCTCTGTGAACCTCCTCCTCCATTTTGACCAGCACTGGCTATTTGAAGTCATTCCAAACAGCCACGCTTCGCCGTTTGGTCCAGTCCGCTGCCTCTGCACCGTCCCTCGCTTCCTTCCACCACTCCGGGACAAGGCATCTACCCACCCCCACCGACTCCCGCAAACCTCTGAGCTCTCAATACTTTAAACTATGGCCGCCGTCATGAACCCTATGCATGTCGGCCATTGGCAAACCCAACCCGAGCAACCTTTCCACGACCACGTCACGTCTCTCTTCTCGTCGGGGTCGTTCAGAACTTCAGTCGACTCAGAAGCCACAGGACCCTTTCAAGCGGCAACGGCACACATGCACCACCAGATGGCACAGTACTCGGATCCATACCAACCTGGCCTCTTCGTGCCAGTGGTGGGTTCTATGCCTATGAATCCCTACAGCCTGCAACAGCCTTTTCAGACGAACTTCAGTTCTGCAATGCCGTCGACCCCTCTGTTTCACTCCGTCAACCACGGTCAACCTGCTCCCAGACTGGGCGACCCAAGGGCCCGCTTTCCCATGGAAAGGGCCATGCCCTCGGCAGTGAAAATGGAGGTGCCCTCTCCCACTCGACCCGCTTACTCTTATCTGGACTCTCCCCAACACGAAGACTCTAAGCCGACGCTCCCCCAGCCTACCCAAGGTAACACAATCGAGTTCAATACCCACGTCGATACCTTGATGAGAGCGATACAGGCAAAGCAAAAGCATGAGCCTCAGCAGACACAGCAACCTTCGGAGGTACGCCCCGAATTGGCCCAGGAACTTCGGCGAGCACCACACTCACCTCCGCGACAGGACGCCAAACAGCAGACCAAGTCACAGAAGAAGCCAACTAGGAAATACGAGTGCCCGTTGCAGGATTGCAACAAACGATTCTGTCAGAAGACACATCTTGTCATCCATATGCGCAGTCACAACGGCGAAAAGCCTCACGTACGCTGCCCATTCAGCTCATTCATCGACAAGACTAACCCGTGTGCAGGTTTGTAGGCATCCTGGTTGCGGGCAAAGTTTTTCACAGTTGGGAAACCTAAGGGTATGCATCCCTATATGCTCTTCAAGACGTGGTCACTTACTGACTTTGAGCAGACTCATGAGCGGCGACACACTGGAGAGAGGCCATACAACTGCGACATATGCGGCAAAAGCTTCGCTCAACGTGGCAATGTGCGAGCACACAGAATCGTTCATCAGCAGATCAAGCCCTTCACCTGCGAACTCAACAAATGTGGGAAGCGCTTCACTCAACTTGGAAACCTCAAGGTAAACGTCCAAGGCATGTCCCGGATGGACCATTGCTAACACATCACAGCATCATCAGAACAGGTTCCATGCAGACACCATAGCCGAGCTCACAAAGAAGTTCGCCTCGGTAGAAGAAGTCGATAACGTCACAGACGAGGAGCGGAAACTCTGGGAGTACTTCGCCTCGCTCTACAAGAACTCCAACAAGGGCATCAAGGGGCGCGGCAAGGACCGGCGGATCTCAGTGGCTTCTTCAACCGTTTCAACTTCGTCGTACACGGCTACTATGGCTCCATCAGCCAGACGAGACTCAATCGAGTACAGCGAGATGTATGCACAATCGGCCAGTAGCCGAAGCAGCCGATGCTCGTCACTATCCTCGGTGGGCTTCATCAAGGCGGATGACGGTTTCGACTTCAACAGCACCATGGTTGGGGGCTACGCAGGCTCGTCGGGTTATGACGATTGTGTGTTCCCCGAACGGACGCTCTAGGAATTCCAAGTTTTGCACGACAATGATGAAATGGGAATCAAGGGTATGTATGGAACGGTGGATTTAATGGGAGTTATTGGGAAGGGTTGATACCCAGGGAGGGACATTTGATACTGGCTGGGCGAAGGGAGGCGCATGGACACTGGGTCCACTTGCTTTCTGCGATTTCAGCGTTCTATTTTGACTGCCTTTTGCAGAGCGTCGTTGTATCATATGCATAGTTTTACATTCTGGTTACATAGTAGTATCCAAGCGCCTGGCTCGCTTGCTTCCACACTACTTGGTTTTTCCCTTCCATCGTTCCCTGCTTTCGTGCGTTGTTGCAAATGCAATATGACACTACGCGCTTCCTCGTCTCGGGCAGCTGTGCTCGCATCTTCCCATGCGGGCAGCACTGCAGCGACGATCTGGGACATCATCGCACCGCCAGATGGGGACCATGGACAATGACATGCCATTACTGTGGCGCCCGCAGCAGCAGATTCGAGTTGTGAAAACAGCCGCAAAGGACGTCACAGACTGTGTGTACTCCCTAAGATGTACCAGGACCTACATAGTATTCCTAGGTCTAGGTAGCCGTCTCCTTCTCAGACGAGGTCGCTCTCTATTCCAACGCATCAGCGTTGTTCCCCATCGCACGTGTGCCTCCCCCCAGCTTACTGCTTCAGAATACATGACATGATCAGATGCGCACAGATTCATTGGGCGGAAAGCCACAAGCGAAGGGACCCAATCGCCCCGCTCAGCGGGTGCTCCCTTCTCCTCGTCCGGGAACTCCCTTCATCCTCCCCTAGCTAATAGTCCAATAATGCCCACTAGTCTACTTGTACTACTCCTTGAGCTCCAGCTTGACAACCATCCCCCTGCTGAGCACTTGGGTGATCTGTCTCCGCGGGTATTCGCGGGCTTTTAGCATCCATTAACCATGTCTGCGAATACGGAGTTTCTCCACTCCGCGCACATCTAATCTCGACAACAACACCCCAAAAATTCATCACCCCCACGCTTTGCTATGCACAAAAAAATATTACTTTCCAGGATTTCTAGGAGCTGCAATCCTACAAGGGCGAATGACCAACCACAAGGCGCGCGCAACATGTCCCAAACATCGTTTTATTTGTGCAGCTTGCCGGGTTTCGGAAGCTACCGATGCGCGCGCGCGCTCCTGGTTGTGTTGTCTCATGTCTGTGTGTGGGTGTGGGTGCTGTGCGATGACGGTGGGGTGCTTAGGAGGGGGAAGCGTGCGAGCAAGGCAGTGTCACGATGGACAGACACAGCTGGAGGGAATCGAGTGCGACATGGTGCCACGATATGATCTCAGCGAGAATAAATTTGTCGATCTTGGGATTTTCAAGGCTGAGGGCACGAGACTACGGTGTCGGATGTGCGGTTTTCTCATCGCGTCGCTCGTACTGTGTATGCATATGTCCCAGGCCTGTCCAATGTATCCCAGGTATCCTTCTTCGAACATGCATGAGCACCCAGATATCGACCTCATTTTAAACACCGGGTCGAATCTTTGCGCTTCCGGGAAGGTGGAAAGTTCGGCGAACAGAAGTGTGTTTATCCAGAGATGCATTTTTTTAGTGGTTTCTACTTGTAGGTAGAGATTTGGGACTGGGGTGTCTCGTGCCCAGATGCCTGAGGTTCCAAGGTTGGGGTCGGCTTATGGCGGGGTTATCTACAGTCGTGTGCAGCGGACAAAGAGGAGTGGAGTGGTGTATTTCCGGCCACTGCTACTCCTGGTCCTTCTGATACTTGCACCTTGACGTTTGAAGGATTATCGCAAACATCCTGATGGTCTCCGAATTCTCCTCCTCACTTGGACAATTCTCCTCCCCCCTCGTCGTCGACTGGAGCTGGGTCAAGGGTACATCATCCGCCCACGCGGGATCCCGTTTGTCACTCCCACGCCTCCGTGACCATGTACTAGTTCTCCACCTTCTGTACTCATTTTATCCCCTCTGCTTTAGGCCTGAGCAGATTATCTCCACTCTTCAGCCTCACCCAGATGGCGCACTCCCAACCACATCTCTCGCCATCCGCACGTTTCATCAACCCCTTCCCAAACATCGCCTGAGACCTGCTCAGTGCTCTCAAATGGCTCCGAAAATACGACGGAAGCGCCCATCTCCCGCTCCCCTTTAGTGCCCGCCCATTAGTCCATCTCGTCCCGATGTTATCCACCCTTGAAACCCTGAAAATTCGTGGCCCGTGACCTCCTACCCTTTTACGCCAATGATATCGCGCGAGTCCCGGTATCGATATTTTTCACTGCTCATAACGGGGTTCCTCAACGCTCATTGCTCAACGCAATGCTGTACCCCGCCCGCGCCACACCACAGCATGCAACCAGAGCCTCTCCAATCCCCCGAATACGACGCCTAACAGCACAACCCCGTGCAGGATACAGCGTTGGCCTGCCAATGGGGTCGTTGTGCGCCGGGGTGGAAGGGGAGCGTTGCACAACGCAGCGGTACCGGTAACTGCACAAGCATTCGCGAATCGCGGGACTCTTTGCTGCATGAAAAGCCCGAATCCCCCGAGCGCACTGAGGGAGGGGGGAGGGGGAGGGGTGCCGTGGTGTTGGGTCAAGGGGTCCAGGGGATGAATAGGAGGTGTGTGAGATGTAACGGTGCTGGACTCACATGTACACGCACGTGCGTATATCTGCGCACATATTTCGATGAAATGCACTCCCTAACCCCATACAAGAGTCCCACAATTCGCTGCCCTAACCACCCTCACTTCGCCGACCAAAATGCCCGCCTACCCTATCCCCTGTATTCCGTCATTCACGCTAGCGTCTTCATCATGACGGATATCAAAACAGATCATCTCGCAAGATCTCAAATCCTCAACCCGCACTAAAAAAAAGTCCCAACCCTCGGGAAATGTCCCACCCCCCGGTCCCCTTCCCACCCGCACTATGCACGCAGCTCCGAGAAGGGCAGCGTGTGGCGCCCTGCAAAATTGCTAGGCAAGCCCCTCCTCACTCCTGGTGACCTGTTTTCTCTTCGACACTCGCTCTCGATACCAAGACGTCTCAACGGCGACCTCACGTTTCTCTCTGCCCCAATGAACCTCTTCCTACGCGTCCCCCCGTGTCCCCCACTACTGCACCCTCACCCGAATGTGATACCCTGTGCATATACTCCCGTACGCGCTCCATCGAATGATATCCCCTCCTCCTTTCACGTTTCCCCATCACCCTCCCCTCGACACTCATGCACCCGCGACCCCTTGGAGCCTAGCAGTAGCATCTACCTAGGTCAGCGGCACCAGCAGGTCCAGATTTCCAAGTCTCGACCCAACAATGATGAACAACCCAAGCACCCGGCACTTTGCACACCCCCCTTTCCACCCCCATGCATACTGGAAATCGTTCCAGCTCGCTGGATGATGCGCGACGCAACATTTGCTCCGAGGCACATTCAACGCAGCCAGGGCCCAGTCCGGTTTGAGAACGCCCTGCAGGAATGATGAGACTTTGATGCCCTTGGATGGGACGCGGGACCAGAAGCCGGTGTGCCGGTAGTGATGTGCTATAGTCCACTAGTACGTACTATACACAGTATTATCTAGATACCCAGTGAGGATGCTGTGATATCTGCGATGCTGGCTGCCCGTGGGGGTGCGATTGGGATGTCTGAAGCTTCTTCTTTCCGGTAAAGGATCGCCTGTTGTTTTCACTTCAAGAGCACACTCACTATCTACACAGCAGGTGCTGGAGCGTGGGAGATGTCGGTGACGAGAGCATGACGTTGGTGCCACTATACTGGCTTCAGCGCAGGTATCTAGAGTAACAGTACTGTGTAGTGAACGGCGTATGCGTGTGCGTTCGGGCGATACATTGCATGTGCATGTGCAGCCGCAGATTCTGCATCCTGTAAGGGGTTTTGTGAAACCGTGATTAAGCACCCTCAATACATCTATGTCGATGCTCGCCGGCTTCGGAACGAAATCTTCATGGTTCGGCGGTGGGTTTATTGGCACTGCAGTGTGAAGTCTGCCTCCCATGCGTGAGATGAGTGTCGGCGGGAAGATACCTGCACTGTGCCATTGGCTTCACGAATTCCTTGTCCTGTTGCTTTCTCCTCCTGAAAATCCATGAGGCAGAGCGTCCCAGATGTATGGCCGTGTACGACGTATTTCGTACTGTGTAACTGTGACGCTCATTACTTGTAATTCAGCAGTCCATGGTATCGAGGGGTCTGTAGAAGGGACACAACCGTATACTAACCCCCGACTGCAGAGTCCCTTACTTTGGCCGCTGCATCACGCACTTGGTCGAAAATCACGGGGAAATTCACATCTCTGTGTTTCATTCCCAAAATGCAACTATGTACCCGTGAATTTGCTCTCGCGTGTTCAGCAAGAAACTTCTTGTTTAGCAACCACTCGTTGGCAACCAACTTCTTCTCATTCACAGGACTCCCATACCCAGCATCTGCTACCTCACTGATGTTCGAGTTTCTGTACAGACCCGGACACAAATGCGGATATATATATCATGGAGCCAACGCCATAGCCATGGCTATCTACACAGGTAGACGAATCGAAGTCAAGGAAGGTGGCAAGATGTACCTCTACATTTTGGTCGACCTCGACACCGAAAATTGTTACGGGGTGGATAGATTCAGGGATGCTGATCTCTGGCGCAATCCCGGTTCTAGTGTAGAAGTCTGTCCAGGATACTACTCGAAAGATGTCCGTCTTCGACAAACCGGCCTGGAACCCAGAAGGATAGAGACATATTTACGAGTCCAAGTGCAAGCCTGCCTATACGCAACAAATCCACGGCCTCGCATGCATGCGTATCTGAACATCTCCGTTAGGATTGAACGAAGTTGTACAAATAGAACAAGTGGATTAGAAGTAATAACCAGACTAGCGCCGTGTTCCCTAGGTACGGTTTTCTATGGAACAATGGGATAAGAAAATTGTGTGGGTGAGATTTTAGAAACGACAAATAGTGAAATACAATGTAGTAAGAACCTTCTCTCTCTCCTATTCGAGGCCTAGGTCATGGCCCTTCCCGACACGTAGTCATAGCCGTCCAATCCAGTGACAGTTACCTTGGCCAAGTCAAAGCCGTTCTCGTACAGCTGTTGAGCAGCATAGTCTGTAACGCACGCCGACAGCGTCTGGCGCGCATCCTCGAGCGTAACTCGCAACCTCGTAATCATCGAGAACCAGTCATCAGGCGCCGTGATCTTCGGCAGCTCGCTCACAGCTGTAGTGCTGGAGTTGATGACTGGATGAATGTTCTCCTGGATCTTGAAGGCTGGGTAACCCACGAACATCTCTGCACCGAGCTCCGCGTACGCCAGCAGGGAGCTCCATAGTTCCCTGAATTGGGATTCGTACGGGCGGAGGGAATCGGCAGTTCCGTTCTGGAACTCGGGTGCGGGTCCATGCGGCGCGATGTAGAGTCTTTCGAGCGGGAACTCGGGGAAGGATTGCGTGAGGACGCCCACGATGCTGTTCGTGCTGAACGTCACTCCGGCGCTCGGCCGGCCTACTTGACCTGTGATAAGGACCTGCGCGTTCTTCCAATCGATATTGAACTGTTTGAACCAATTTTGCATTCGGTACGCCGAGTCGAGCCCGTTCAGGAAGAAAGTCGCGATCATGATCTTGTTGTACGATATCGTACCGTTCCATCCCGGGAGGGGCGTCTCACATGCGGCACTGTCTGCATCCGGTTTCTTGTCACCCACTTCCAGGAACGTGTCTTGCACGAAACGAGCCGTCAATTTGTCAGGATCGGCGAGGACGGTTTCCAGGAAATGGATCGTCATGTCGCACGCGTAGTTGGTCATGGCAGCTATGCTCGCTTCACGGCCGACGAAGGCTTCGCCTGCGACGAAATCTTTCCAGAAGCTCTCGGAATTCGCGCCCTTGACCGCGCGCGTGGCATCCAAAAGCTCCTGGGCATGCGTCTTCCAGTCTTTGTTGTGGGCCTTCATCTGGGCCAGCGTGGCGATGGCCGGTCCGATGTGGGATATGGCGGTCAGTTCGATGAATCCTTTGGTTAGCACTCTGAAGGGCAGCATGCTGGGTTCTTGTCCGTTCCCTGGATAGATTGCAATGTATGTGGCGGTGCAAACTATCATTGGGTTGGATGCCTGGGTCTCTGTGATGGCGGTCCTGTACTTGTATCCGAGACTGTTTGGCCCACCGGTGTATGCTGAGAATAGGGAGAGAAATGCTGGGTTCTGATCTACCTGCCGTCTGGCCATCCGTGGGTGCTGATTTGAGATAGTCTCATGCTTCTTCTTGGTTGGGCCTTTGCCTGAGATAGTCTCATTCTTCTTCTTAGTTGGGGTTTTACCGGAAACAAAGCGATACACATGAGAATCCTGTCGGAAGCGTATGTCCTGGGTAAGACTGTTCGTTACAATCAGGTGCGTTTCGCCCTTGTTCTTGAGAGTTTTGATATCGGTGCCGCCAAATGTAGGAAACTCGACTGCGCTGTGAACACTGCCATCATCGTCGATACGGTAGATGGTTGAATTGAGGGCGGTTACAGCGTTTTGGCGATCCCCACGGATGAAGTTGACTCGGGCGAGGTACAAGGAGGTTCCGTCGTCGATCGTAGTAAGTTCTCTTCCGCCTGTCCCAGGGAGAGTCTGGAATTCTCGAAAGCGATTTCCGTCCCACTGGTAAACCACGCTATCGGAATCAATGCGTGCAAAGGCCAGATATGTTTGATGGTTGCGTTGATAAAAGCTGAAAGCTCGACCACCCCCGCCATTGAGGGCCTGGAAATTGACGAATCTCTCTCCATCCCATTCCATCACACGGGACGGCTCGACATGGTCGGCATAAGCTAGGAATTCGCGGTCGTCGATGGAAAACCTGAGCCAATTGTATCCGAGCTGGGATGAGAGGACTTGAAATGGCTGGAACCTATCACCATCCCACTCGTAGATGGTCGAGTTCCTCTTTGGTACGTCTACCCCGGGAATATCTTCGAGACCCTGAGCTAGAGCAAGGAAGTGGCGCCCTGCGACTTCAAAACCACGCCATTGCTTCGCCCCGGAAGTGGGCATGCATTGAAACTTCTCCATCTGCTGGCCGTTCCACTCGAAGATGCAAGATTCGACGTCGAAACTGGCGCTCTCACCCTTCCCGGATCCTACACTCGCAGTCGCAAGAAAGACGCGATCTTCCACAGTGAAGAACTCCGCATCCTCGCCGCCGGGCACACTGAGCTGTTGGAACTCTTCGAGCTGGTGCGTCTTTGCGTTGCTGCGGTACAGAAGGAGCGAGACGTCGTGGTCGCCGCCATGCATGCTCGGAGGCTCGCCGGGTATGTCTTTTGAGAGCTGCGGAATGGCCACCCAGTAACATGCTTGGAGAAGGAGGATTGCGGCAGCTCGAGCTCCGTTGGTGAGGAGGCTTTGTGTGAGCTCAAGGGCAACTGATGCTGCCATGTTGTTGGCTGGCCGTCTTTGGGTTCCTCAGTTGTCGATACTTTGATTTGCTGGTTTTGGACGGTGGATTTCTGGATTCTGCTCTGCGGGTTCGATGGTGCAGCTCTTCAGTCTTTATATGGATCCGACCATCTTTTGTCTTTGGTGCTCTTCCTAATCATCGTCCTAGCTTCTAGAATCCGTGCCCGTCAAATTTTGGTGAAGTGTTTTGAAACTCACCCAAAATGGTTGCATTGGGCGCGATGACGCACCTAGCTGACGACAAGATGGCGGGCGGAGCAAAGTTGCATCCTGCGCCCTGTCCAATTAAAGTCAAACTAATCACCATGATAACTCCCGTCTCTATTAGGAAATAAATTTAAGTAGAACTAGATCCTCCCCGTCGGAGCATGGCGAGTTGGTAAAGTATGTCCAGGGCTAGAACTGTACTGCTTAGATGGAGCCTGAGGCAGGGTTCGGGATTCCGATTCGATTAGAAATTCCTTATGGGACATTCATTGCTCTTCGCTTCTTGTGTGGGGCTTGAGGCTTGGTAAGGAACGGGAACGTCCACGCTTCTGAAGTGAAACATGAATTAGGAGATTATAGAGAGCACTATTTATAAATGCAACCACACCGCTAGATATCTTTGACAATCTCAAAGAAAGGCATCATTCTCAGCGAAAGGAAGAGTGTTTCTACTAAAAGAAAACCATATTCCGTTAAAGAAGACATTTCAAAGGAAACCCGTCTTTTCGCCCATACTATTTTCCAATCGACTACCGCGTAATCTCATACAAACCGCACTCCTGCGACGCCTCAAACGAGTGTACGCAGGGATACAACTCACGGTTCGTTTACGTGGTTTATTATATGAGACTACCCTATGCAGTATTCTCTTTGTCTTGATGTCGAACTTGCGTGTCTCCCATAATACAAGGGAGTGACCGTCCGCCAATTGTGATTCTCTTGACCGCCCAATTCCGAACCCAAGCATTTGATGTCGTGGTTGTCGGTGTTGGATGGCTTAGACTCCGACTATCACAGCGTCCTGTTAGGGTAGACATAGACAGGGGTGCTATTGAAAGAGGAAAGATGTTGCGCGCCAGCCAATCGGAGACTTTCATCCCAGGAGGATCTGGCGGTGATCTGAAAGCTAAAACATCATCCTGCAAGGTCCCAGTGGCACGGTCTTTTTACATTGATTCTCACCTAAGCGTTTAAAAGGGGATACTTAAGGTAAAGACGACGATTGACTGTCGCGCAACATCTCACCATTTCGCTCGTCAGGCACGGGGTTAGTGACTAATCCAACCCCTACTCATCTTCGCCGGTTACCAACGAAACCCGCATTCCGGACTCCATATGGCTCCTTGAGGAGCTAGCCCTTCTTTCCGATTTTGCGCCTGCGACAATTCTCCTTTTTTTGAGCTCCCCTGTTACCCATCACAATGGTCGGAACGCCCCGCAGAACCGGTTGCGACACTTGCCGAATCCGGAAGAAAAAGGTGAGTAGTCTAGCTTACGCGCTCTCCTCTATCAAAATAGAAGTTGTTCGAGCTCGTCAGTGTATCAAGAACTGAGCTGAAAAGGGCTAACCCATCTGACCAGTGCGGAGAGGAATATCCCGAATGCAAGGCCTGCGTCTCCGCTAAATTCCCATGTCCCGGGTACGCCAAAAACTGGAAATTCGTGCCGCAGAACGAACGCCTTGCTTCGATGTATAAGCCACATCTCCACGGCTCCAAGAGGAGGAGAACTGGTGCAGTAGCTGTTACCTGGTGGTCTGTGGAAAAGGACCCATATGCCGTTGCCGATTTGTCCAAAGATAATGGATTCCAGCATTACTTTCAACCGGGGATATGCATCTTCGGACCATCAGGCCACGAGAGAACCGCGTATCTCCTTGGGTCCCTTCTGCATGATTGTACGGCTAGAATAGCGGTGCCGCTCGTTGCTCAGGGCTCGTTCTATGAGGAGTTACCTAGACGTTTGGGTAGAAATCCAGCGCTGGATGCCTCGGTGGCGTGCCTCTGCCATATCTGGCTGGACGTTGCGATGAAGCGCAACACCGATTCCAAAGCTGTGGCCTTGTATGTGGGAGGCTTGAAGGCACTTGCAACTTGCTTGGATGATGCCCGGACCCAGTACGAGTCGGAGACGATATGCGCGTCCATCATCTTGCAGATGTGCGAGGTAAGTAGATTGTAGACAACGGAGTTTGGACAGCGGGAAGCAGGTTCTGACGTATCCATTTTAGCTTGCGTTGAACGCAGACAACGGACGCTGGGCCAATCTCACCAGGGGTACAAAGCTGTTGATTCAGAACTGTGGGCCCGACCGATTTACAAGTCCCTTTGAGCATTCCATGCTCGATTCACAACGAGCATATTTTGTGAGTTCAGAGTCCCATTTCCAAGACCCCGACTAATGTAGATAGATATGCCACGACATGAACGACAGCCAACACTGCTTCCTCTCCCAACCCGAATGGCGGCAGGTATTCTCCGACACGCCGACCTTTCCTACAGAACGAGCCAGCTTCTCCCTACGGTCAGCAGCCTGCGACTTATTCGTCGACGTCCCCGAAATCCTTTTCCAGGGAACTAGGCTGCGAGACGAGGAGAGAGAGGGGCCCGAATCTCGTTTACAACTCCTCCATCAAGCAACTACCATGCACGACGCTATAGAAGCGTGGTACCATGAGAACCTTCTGCCGCTCATATCGTCTGATCCCTCGATACCGAACGAAGCGCAGAATGCGTCTCAGCGCCGATACGACGACATTCTGATGGCGGTGTTGGATTCCATCTCCAACACTGTGCTCGTCAGCCTGCGTCTCTTGATGGCGTGCTTGATGTCCGATTTACCTGCTGGCTATCCTGGCAGACCGGATATACCCGTTCCTCGCCTGAGTATGGCGGAGCGCTTGGTTGTTTCTCAGTCCGCGCTGGCGCATGTCCAGAGGCACTCGCAGCTGGCGTCGAAACCGTTGGAGTTTAGTCTGAATTTGATACGGTCTTATACGAATGGGGCGTGGGCGGGTGGTATATGAGGATGGAGGGATGATGGGCTTCATTGCTTTTGGGAGTTATGTGAGGGGAAGGGAAGGGGGAACGGTCGTCTCATCTCTAGAACAAATGGCAGTGGGCTAGTGCTGGACCGGCACATAAATAGAATATCACCCCAAGTCTAGCATTTCAGACGAGTAACGGGAAGGAAAAGCTCGCTGCTGGTAAAAACACGGTGTACGAGGACGAGCACCAAGGCAGGCTACGCTTCTTAATACAGTCTTATTCGAATGGCCTTGTGGTATATGAGAATGGATGGACGGTGAATTCCGTTGCCTCTGGGGGCTATGTATAGTAGACGGGAACGGGAAGGGGGGTGATGTTCATCTCATCTCTGGCACGGATGGCAGTGGATTGGTGCTGGACCTCGCATATGGATAGAATGGGATAAAGCAGGGCCTCTCTAGCATGTCTAGAGTACTTGTAGTGACGGGAAGGGAAATGTTTGCCATCCGAGGACCATCACACCAACCCAGCACCGCAACAAAACCCACCATCAACTCCCCTTAGAAATACCTACCACTAGACCAATTCCCTTGACCAGAATCTAAACAACCTCGCTCCCCCCTTCGCCTCCCCTCCTCCTCCCCGTCCCAATTCTCCTCCCAACACTCACCCCCAACCTCCTCCCCAACCTCATCCCCACCCTCCTCCACCCCTCCCTCTGAACCCTCGCAACCTCCTTCCCACCCCCAAACCACAGCACCCACATCTCCCCGCTAAACTTCCGCCAAAAGCTCACTGACCCATCATCTTGCTTTCCTTCCTCCTCCTTATCCTCCTCCTCCTCTTTCTCCTCTTCCTCCTCTTCTTCTTCTTCTTCTTTTTCTTCTTCTTCTCCAGCATCTTCGCTATTAAATTTTTCTGAGGCGGAGGAAGACGAAGCAAGACGCCCCCGCCGCCGTCGCTGCTGACGCGTCTCCCACGCTCGAGTACGCGAGTAGGCGAAACAGGCGGAGATTGCGGCGGCGAGGAGGAAGGGGAGGGTGGTGAGGAGGAGGTAATCTGAGACGGAGGGGGAGGATGAGGATGAAACAGAGGCGGAGGCGGAGGAGTGATGCATGCACTTGTAGACTTGCGCGTGGTGTGGCTGTGTGAGTGTGTCCAGGGGGTAGAAGGGACGGGGGGACGTCGATCACTGGTGTACTGTGTATGCGATGGGTACTCCGTATGACTAGGGTAGAGGAGGGTAGGGTAGGATAGGTGTGGGTTTTGCAAGGGTTTTGAGGGTCGGGTGCTGAGGGTTGAGGGTGAGGGTTGAGGGTGGACAGGTGCGTGGAATACTGTGGTCTACGTCGTGGCTGTGCTGTGTGGTGCTGGATATGAATGTGAATGTGGCGATCACGGGCACCTCGATTCGAAGTCAAGGTGGAGGGTTCGGTCGATACAGGATAAAGCAAGACAGGATAGACGCGCTCCATTTCCATCATACCTTACTCGGACGAGGTAAAAAACACGATCATGGATATTGAAGAGCCGAGGAATACCAGAGAAAGGGCCATCAGAGGGAATTCCACAGAGGGAATCCGACGAGTCGAGAACAATGAATGCATCAATTATGTACAGTTAAAGTAAACAAAGCCCTCGCCGACAAGCCGAGCATACGTCTGCGACTCTTCCTCCTCCATCCTCATCATCCACCATTACACCTTCCAGCTTCATTACAAAGGACTCTTCCTTTTCCAATTATCCACCCGGTCCCATGCAAAAAGCTCCCAATTCGTTAAATCGCAAAACATAACTCATCACCCAACTCCAATGCAAGACGTCTCTACTGCACCTTCTTCTCCTCCCCCGGCTCATACACCCGATCATCCTCACCCTCAACCTCCTTGAGCACCTTCTCAAACTCAATCGTCTGCTTCTTCCACTCCTGCTTGCTCATCTTCACCTCCTTCCGGAACAGCTCGTCGTTGGGCTTCCGGTAGCTGCCGCCGAGGCGGTCCCACAGCGTCGTGAACTGGCCGTAGTTGAAGTTGAAGTACAGGTGGTGCATGGTGTGGCAGGCGGCGCCGTTGATGATGGGGTTGTCGGCGTAGTACTCGCCGTCGTGGATGAGGACGGTCCAGATGTTGATGAAGATGAAGAGGAAGACGTAGGCGCATTTTTGGAGCGGGAAGAGGAAGGGGAAGATGTGGTAGGGCAGGCCCTGGGCGTAGCCGTCCATGGGGTGGAAGGCGTGCGACGCATATGGCGTGGGCATGATCCACTTGTGGTGCGGCTTGTGCAGGTGCTTGTAGATGAGCGGGTGGTGCAGGTAGCGGTGGATCCAGTAGATGCAGAAGTCGGTGAAGAGGAGGAAGAGCGGGAATTGCAGGACGTTGTACCACATGTTGGGCGCGTCTTCGAGGCGGTCGTACAGCTTCGTGTAGCCGCGGACTTCGAGGAGGAAGATGGGTGCGGTGCCCATGGCCATGACGGGGAGGGCTTTATTGGTCTGGATCATCTCGAGGCGGATCTGGTTCTTGAGGTATTTGGGGTGGTTGAAGGTGGCCTTGTCAAAGACGAGGAAGTAGGAGAGGGAGGCGAAGACGTAGTAGATGACGAGACCGAAGATCCTGTGGGAGCCGTTAGGAAGATTGAAGACGTAAGAACCAAGGAATGCGACGAACCATGTTATCAGGAAGAGGGACAATAGCTGCCGCCGCCAGTCGTCCCGTGGCCAGGCGCTCATGTATGCGTATTTTCTCGGCGTAAAGGATATGTAATCGCTGGCTGGGTGGTACTGCCATGATGAGGGCACAAAGCCCGTAGGGGTTTCTCTTAAACTTGAGACGGTGGCATTGGGCGAGAATGCTGGCGCTTTCGCTGGATGCAGTGTCGCATATATCGGGTCGAACAGGAACGTATCGAAGGCCTCGAGTACGATGTCCATGGTGGATGCGCCCTGGCCCGTCTATCTTTCAGGAGCGGGATTCGGCAAAGGGTCGGAGCAGAATCGTGGTGCAGGAGGACCAGATGAAAAGGGGACAAAAGCTGGCGAGAGACGGGAGGGGAGAGGGGAATGCCATGTTCTTGTACGCCGCCATAAATTGTTGCTAGACTTAGCGGCGCGGCTCCCGGAAGGGGCATAGATGCCAAATTTCTCCGCCCACCCACTCAGGTACCCAGCCAATCAACGGGCCGCGTCTCCGTTCCGCCATACGCGTACATCGTATAACGTATAACGTAAAACGGAATATCCGAAGCGTACGGTACAGCGGAAAGCCCGCGTTCCGGGGCCGTTGAGATCACATCATGCTCACACAATTGCAAATCACCAGAGGGCAGACCCACTGTCTGGCCATGAATTCGAATCCTTATTGAAGAGGAAACTGGTGTGCTCTTCCCAATTCCTTACCTTGCTGCCGCGGGTTGCCTCCGCCTTACTTGTATAATGGGAGGTTTAGTCAGCACCCCTTTTCATGGCGAATACTGTGACCATAATGCCCATGAAAGTTGGAATCTAGTATCCCAAAATGAAGAAGAAAAAGTCTTGAAGTATATAACTCCTCTTAACATTTACCCGCTCCCCCATCGTCTTTCAGCACCCCCCGGACTCCCTTCCCCGTCCTCCAGATCATCCAGCTCAAACTCATTCCCATCAAACCCTCTCTCCTCATCCTTCACCTTCCCATACCCCTTCTCCTCCCCCGGCCCTGGATACGGTTCATCGCAACGCCGACTCCTAAGCGGCGGATAGTACCGCCTATATGTCGCATACGCCACTGTCCAGCCCAGCAAACTCCCCACCGTCACATCATAAACGTCGTGCCTGTAGTCCTCGCAGCGACTTATCGCGATAAGAGCAGCGACTAAGAGCGGCGCGAGCGCTAATAGAACTCTTGCCAAGTCTGTCCGGGGACGGAAGACATGGCACTGTCCTGCAATCCAGAGACTTAGGTATCCGAGCCCCGAGAAAGCGAAGCTAGAGTGTCCCGAGGGGAAACTGCGCCATCCATCGTGCAAGACGTGGTGGTTTTGTTCCGTGCACACTGTAAAGTCTACGAGGGTGTGGTCGGGTGTTCCCTTTGCGGGTTTGCAGCGGGCGAGGAGGTCGGGGCGCGGGCGGCCGACGGTGTTTTTGATCAGGTCGGTGATGAAGAGGGTGAGGAGGAGGGAGATGGTCCAGCCGAGGATGGTGACGTGCGCTTTGTGGGTGCCGGGGCGGAGGAGGACGGCCCAGAGGACGAGGATCGCGAGGGGGACGGCGCCGGCGTAGATGAACAGCCAGACTGGGTGTTGTCAGCGAGAGTTTACTTCGCTCGCTCCGGGAAGGGAGCCACATACCAACAGACACGCGCTCCACCTCCGCATGCGGGAATTGGATGTTCATGTTATCCAGCGCGAACATGCGATGGAACGGCTCGACAACAAGCACCAGCTGTCCCATAGGTAAGTAAACTCTGCTTCGCCAGTGCAGACCAATTCAAGTCTATACATACCGTCAGATACCCGGCAACCAACACGGCCAACCCTACATAGTCGGAAGCATAGCTCCTCTGCCAGAACCTCGCTACCGCGCCCAAGAATCCCGGAGATTGTGCCAGCGACGGGGAATTGCGTCGGCGTTGCTGCGAGCCAGATGCATGATTGGGCATAGTTGGATGGATGCGAGGTTGGAGTCCTTCATAAGGGCATCGTGTATATGTGTATACGTGTAGGTAAGCACACGTAGTAGAAAGCCTGTCTAAGTATTGACGCCGGGGCGTAACTTTTGGACAGACACAGACACAGCGGAGGTTGGGAACTCTGCAGATCTGGCGCCAGCGGGGAGACCAGGGTCGCCGGGTGGCACTAACTAGATTGGGTAATGGAATGCTTTCAGGTACAACTGCGATATATTGAACACCGTGATGGGCACAAATAGAATCACACAGTCCTTATAAAAGGAAGTCAACGTAGTACACGTCCGTTACAGTCAATTTCCACTACTTCATACAACAACGCGATTCTACAACACCGCCTATCCACCCCTCACTTCCACCACGCTACCCAACAAACCAAAGGGAAACTGAACATACTTATGCTCCGGGGTATCGAGTACAAGAAAAGCCAAGGAAATGCTTCGCAGCAGGCATATAACTATGCATCTATAAAGCAAGAGACAAGGAACCGGGAAAAGGGAAGAAAAAAAGTAATGGCTCATCAAGCTTAGAAATTATTCCAGAGAAGCGTATGCATATGCTCATCGCAATGTAGAATGTAGGGAATAGGAAGAGACAATACAAACAACGTTAGTAGAGTCGAAAATTCGACGCAACGGGTATCAAGACCGCGCCTCGGCGCTGACTGGAGAACCGGACGTGATTTGGAAAGTCGGCGTTATGGGCGTCTGTCCCGGCAGCGGCTGTTGCTGCGGTGCACTCCCATCGGCATCCGCTTGTGATGGAGGGGACTCGCCAGGCTGACCAGGAAGCTCCGGGTCGGGAACTTGTATATCGATCTGCATCCAAAAGTCAGCTCCGCAATAGCAAACGAGCACTTCAGGAACATACCGTCATATATCCCGTGCGCCTGAGCGGAATGATCTTCACACCTTCCTTCTCCCCCCGCTCCCTGTTCCAATTCTCTATCCACCTTTCAAGCTCCGCTAGCTTCCGCTTCACTTTTGTCAGACCAACATCGTCCCATAGCCAGAGCGTCGCCGCGCCCATGAAAGCATCCAGAAAGGCGCGGAACGTCAACGGATTGAAGGCATCAATTAACACCGTATTGATATGCTCTATCAGCCTCCGGAACTCATCCTCCTCGATCATAGGATCTAGCACCTCCGGATACAGATTCTGAAATGTCGGCGCCAAGTCTCCCTTCACCATCCAATCCCGCGTCACGCGTATTATGCGAGTGGTCTGGTACAGCGGCGAATCGAGCGGGACATGGGGATTCCGGTGAGGGAAGCAAGGGTGTTTTGGACCCCAAGGTACCTCTGAGGAGGCGTCGTCGTGGTCGTCGTGGTGATCGCCTTCTGCGGTGCCGGTGCGCTGCGAGTACATGGAGTGCGGGCGCGAACCAGGTAGGTGGGAGCGGTCCCGCGTCGTCTTCAAAGATCTCGTGCCAGCTTCCACATCGCCTGTGCGGGACACCGAGACCGGTAGAGCTGCATCGTGCGGGGCATTTGGAGGCGCGGACTCGTGCGCCATGGACATGTTTGGTCTGGACGGGCCAGGGTGAGGGTCAATCGGGGAACGGCGATCGCGCGGAAGTCCAATGCTCGTACGGCCGCTTTCTCCTCCCACGGAACGTTCGACAAAGAGGGAGGACGGGACGGGGCTCTGGCGACTGCGGCGCTGCTCCGGGAGGGTCAGGAGGGGGTATTCGTCGCGGGTCTGCGGCCGTGGGTCGGAAAGCTGAGGGTGTTCGACTGGAACGTAGGGCAGGGCAAGTGTTCGGGGGGACGAGTTGACGGGGTTCCACAGGCGGGATGCAGGGGGCCGGCGGGGAGTGTTGCTGCTGTAGAGGGAGCGGAAGTTAAGATTGAAGAGGCGGTTGGTCAGGCTCCAGCGGACAGGCGGCGGGTCCTGGGGAGGTGTAGAGGGGGAGTAGGCGGTAGGATGATGGGTGGGAGACGGGTAGAAGATGGACGGGTCGGGCGCTGCGGAGTCGTTGAAGGCGGGCGTGCGGGAGGCAGACGAGGCGGCGAACGCAACCGGACGCAGTGTTTCCAACTCCACTGGCGGCTCCGCCGTCGTGAAAGGAGCGATTGTTGCGGTGGTGGTGGAGGTGGAGGAAAGTCAAAGTGTAGTGGATGGGGTGCAGGTCTCGTCGTTGCTAAGGGGCAGGCTGAAGATGCAGTCGCCCTACCAATTCTACTAGCCGACGCAGGTGGTCTGGGCACTGACACCTGCATTGGGAGAAGAACCTACTCCTCCGTAACCCACGACCGAGACAGACAGCCACACGGCAGTCTTTCCTTCACAATAGTGGTGTGGAGTGCAGCGCGGGTTTTGTTCAAGCGACAGAGGGGCGTTGTGAGGGACGCGAACTGCGTGGGTTGTGGATTGGGAGAGGAGACGAAATAACAGTAATCCCTCGTAGTGAGGAGTTGGGCGTTTTTCCAAGGCCGAACAACGACGCCACGCACTCGCGACGCGGCATGTCCCATCCATTTATTATTGATTCCGTTTCTTCTTTGTTCTTTTTTGTCTTCCCTGCGCTTCCGAAGAGTGTGCCGTGCTCGTGCCATGATGTGATGGCGGCGCCCGTGTTCCGTGTGCCTGACTCCCGAGTGGAAGCTTTCGATATTCACCACACCCGGAACATGCCCAGGTGTCATTCGTCGCCCCGTGCACTGTCATCACGGTTGGAGAGCCAAGAGCAGGGTTCATTCGGATCACTGCGATTCACATTCCCCGCGCATAAACTTGTGTGATTCATTCATGTATCGTGGTACCCTCACACTTCCGTGTGTGCACAAGGCAGCTCAATGTCAGACACAAGAGAACTTGATAAACTACGTTTCTATACTGCAGGATTTGCTGCCTTTTCTCTTTAATATACCCGTTTAGGAGATTCTACCCTCATCATCCTCGTGTCCAATTCCCTCCATCTTTTTACTATGGTATGTGAACCACGGTACGGAGTATTCACGACTCATTCACACCCCAACCCACACCCCAACCCAACGCCTCAACCGCGCCCATGGCACCCAAACCCAAAACCTCGGAAAGGGGGGCCCATCCCGTTCCTGCATTAAAATAAAAACATTTCCACACTTCCAAAACATTCCTTGGGGCCTCCGTGCGCACCGCCATTTGCGTCATACCATAATTGCCGCAATTTTATGCGCGTTATGCACTTGGAAATGTGGAGATGAGGGTGCGTGTTTGCATGGACTGGAGCATTCGGGATTTCGGGAATGATGATGTCTGCAAGAAGAGATACTGAGGTATAGTGCTATAATTAGATGGATGGGCGTTTGTATGGATGCTTGCGTCGTTTCTGTTCGTCGAAATACGGAATATGTCAATGGGTATTATGATGATGAAATCCCCATCCTCTTCTCACATCCTCCAAGGATACAACTGCATGCAAAGCAGAGTGAAAGACTCTAATCCTATCCCAAAACCCCGTCTCAAACACGCTTATTAACAGTCGCCTGCAACCTCCTCATGGCCTCCCTATGCGCCTCCAACATCTCCCAACTCCTCATCACATTCTCCATCACCGACTCCCTCTGCTGCTCCCTCAACGCTCGTTCATGCTGCTCCGCCTCCTTCACCCTCTTCTCCTGGATCAGCGATATTCGCTGAGTCATCGCTACATTCGGCCCTCCCACCATACTGTTTGACCCCAGACGGCCGTCCTGACGCAGCGATTCGCGCCACCCCGCGAGCATGACCTCGCGTCTGGTCGACTCAGCGCCCCCCGACATTCGACGCCGTTGGTGCGAGTTGTAGTCTTGGAGTTGAGGAGCCAGGTCCAAGGCGCTTTGGCGGCGCGGGAGGGACGAGGATGGCCCTGATTGCCGCTGTTGTTCGAGTAATTGCTTGCGCTGCGCGAGCGTCATATCCTCGTCGTCGTTCCGGGATAGCGAATTCGTGGACGATGCTGCTGGGGTCAGGGAATGCGACGCCGCTCTGTTCCGGATGAGATTTTCTCGTTTACTGAGAAGGGTGTTGTTGGAGATGGGGGATGGCGTGTACGACAGCCTCGAGGATGATGGGCGAGGGTTTAGGTTTCGAGTAGAGAGGAGGGGATCTGTTGTCGATCGCCGCATGCCTTTTTTGTCTTGGGCTCTGGATGTTGACTGTAACGCTCCCGTCAGGGTGCCAACTTGGGATCTATTCGACGTGTGCGATGTTGATCCTGTGAGGTTTCTGTCTCGATACAGTTTCGTCCCGGTGGAGGTCCTTTTTGGCTTCGATCGCGGAGGTTGGACTACCGGACGTCGACTATCTGCGGGTCCCGATGGCTCTTCAATGACAGGTACTAGCATCGCGACAGGAGAGTCTGGTTCGGCCATGTCATCTACCTCCGGTCGTTCGGCGGAGCCCGAGTGACGCGCCCACTCGTCAGTCCTGTACGACAATGCCGCCGGGGAAAATTCCTCCGGAAGGGCATCGTTCGAAAGCTCGAGGGAAGAAGTCTGTTGTGCAGCTGGACATGATTCAGATTCCGTTGCATTTTCCTTGCCATCCTCCTCATCGCTCTCCTTTTCAACCCGAGAATGCTCAGGGCTAGGAGGGGTATTCAACGCTTCACTTTTCACCCATGTGGCTTCCGGGATAGGTTCCGTGGTAACTAAGAGCGATTGCCGCCCACTGTCGTCCAATGCAATTGATGGCTTCTTCTTCTGTGGTTCAGGGTCTGATCCAGTTCCGTCGTCTTCTTTCTCGCTTTTTGGGCCATTACTGACATCCTCGAGCCTCTCGTTTCCAACGTAAAGCCCTCCACGACTAACAGGTGAGTTGATGACTTCTTCCGCCGTATATTCCATGGGTGTTCGCGCCACCAACGACTCCGTCACGGAAACATTATCCAGCTCGTGCTCATCGTTCAGAGTCGCAGCAAGAGACGAAGCACGGCCATCCTGGATGTGCCACATTATCGGCTCTTCATCCGCAAAATCAGCGGTCTCTTTGCTCAAGGAGAATCTTTTCACGAATGAGGCCCCGGAGCCTCGTTTTGACGGAGATTGAGTCGCATAGTTAGGCTCATACTCTGACGCTGACGTGGCGGAATCTGAAGCATTGTCCGCTTCGCGGTGACTATGTCCATCCGGTGAGACCATGATTGGCAAAGGCACCACGGTCGCGGTTGAAGGAAGCGAAGAGCGAGAAGTCCCTGTGGATGTCCCATCTGACATGGCTCGGGTACTGCTTACGGAGCTAGCAGAGTGATCGTTGAATCCGACATTTGAAGCAGTCTTCGCAATGACCGGTTGGTCGTGAATGTCAATGGCCTGGATCTCATCATCTTCTTCGCTCACGTATGTTACAATGACCGATGGCCCAATCCGCTGAGTTTCGCTTTTCGTGCCTGAACCTTGTTCCCTCAAGCTGCTCCGGTGCCGGTTTGGCAAGTTCTTCAACTCCACGGATTTCGAATGTAAAATTTGCTTCTCCGACGTGCTCGCAGAACTTTTGTCGGAGCCCTTATTCGAAGGCTCAATAACAGAGTCGCGGGGTCTAGCATCCTTGCCGTATATCTTCTCCCACTTCGCCAGCCCATGCTTCAACGTTACCTGAAGCCTTCGCGCGACATCTTCCTCTTCCTCTCGTGCGGTGCGGTCCCTTTCCGCTCGCTCGGCTGCATCATATGCTTCTTGACGTCTGGCGATGTTCCAGAGCTTGACTTGCGAGACGATACCGAAAACAGTTAGCAGGACAATGCCGGCGATTTCGGCCTTGATACCTCTGGTGAGCGGGTACGTGTCTGTGAAAAGAGGGAAGCTGTCTGGAGTGAGGCCTACTTCAATCAGCACGCAATGCTATACCTCATGATGACAGCACGTCCTTACCCCACAAGTACAGCCAGAATTCCTTTAACCCAGCACGGCTGAAGCAATCGATTCCCAGAACCGTGACGGTAGCCCCCGCGAATGACATCAGGCTGATTAGCCCGTACGTTTTCGTATAATGGCTGAATGAGACTGCGAATGCCGCTACACTCATGCAACCAATGAAGATGGCACGGCCAGGAGTCGACTTGATGAGCCCCCCTTCTTTGACGGTAAGGAACCACATGCTGAGACAGAAGCCTCCTAGAAGGCAGCCAAGGCCATCGGTGATATCGGAGAAGACGAGTGATATGGCTCCGAAGACTACGCCGGTCATGAAAGCCGCTACGAAGTAAGCACCCTGCACGGCATCCGAGACTGGTGGGGTCATAAGATAGACAATAAGGACCTTATCATCGGGTCAGCATTATGCAAGGGCGATTAAGGTGTACGTACTGTCACAGCTAGACTGGCTAAATAAGCGGAAGAGAAAGAGATATACAGCCTGTGAGATGTCAGTTGCCAGTATGATGCAGCAAATATGAGGGTCATACAGTTTGTTTCTGATGCCAGTGACAGCATATACAGCGCCAGATATCAACAATATCGCTCCAGCCAAGCCGATGGCTGGGGTGATTTTTGGCTGGATGGGGAGCCGTACCGGCTCTGGTTCTGCAGCAAGTTAGTTGAGTTGACGCAGACCGGGACCAGAGATACTTTCCAGTAGAGCCAGTAGCTTGAGCTCCATCAGAAACCGCAGTCGAAGTGGTATGCGGAGTAGACGTTCCACTAACAGTTTGCGTATTATTCACCGAACTCGAGGTCAAGGCTTCAGTCTGTCGTTCAGTGCTTGTCTCCCTCGCGGATGTCTCTTCTGATTTTACTGTTGCGGGTACTGGTGAAGACTCCAATGCCGTAGTCGTTGCTCCTGGAGCGGCCTCGGTGAGAGCACTCTCATCTTGGCGCGGGTCCAAGGGTATCCGGCTGGCTGTTGCTGCGTCGAAGAAGAGGATGAGCGCAAGGCCAATCACTAGATATAAGTAGGATCTCATGGCACCCCGTAGAAGCTTCAATGTCAGTGCCAAGTTGCCATCGAGAGTAGGTCTAAAGGAAACGTTCGCGATAGAGGGCTGTCAGAATGCACGGATGAGTGTTGATGCGAGAAAAGAAATGAGAGATAAGAAAAAGGAACAGAATTGTGAACCAGTGGTAAAAGAGTGACAAGAAGCAGAAGACGAACACTGGCTGTGCTGCAGGTAGGGTACAGGTCTGCTGCGACCTGTATGTAGAAGTTGGCAGATTGCCAGGGTTATCAGCGATTCAAGGCCATCAGAAGGCTGGCAGTCTATCGAGAAGTCGGGGTCGGCAACCACAGCTCGGGTTGACGTCGACAGCTCAAAGGCTGTTGATTGCCAATTGGGAGCTTCCTGGGGTATAGCGGCGTTAATGGTTTCAACGGCTACGTGCCATATTGGGTACCTCCTCGCTGCCTTGGCTATGGAGGTGTTCTGGAAATTGCAGCCAGCCACAAGCAGACGTTTTTGGACTCAAAAAGCCTTGCAAGAGAAAGTATTGGGCGCCGCTCAATGAATCCGGATCCATCAAAAGCCAAAATGGGAGTACCTCGCGCGATGGAGTTCCATTAGAGACTCTGCTCTGCACACCCGACGAAGACAACTCATTGCGTCGCCCGATGGCGCCACGACCTCTGTCCTTTCAACAATGAAGGGTTCCAAATAGGGATGCACCAGAAACCAGCGCGCAAGAAGTCGTGTCCTGGCGTGGGAGGTTGATGAATCAGAACCTTAAGAGCTTTCCCTCGAGGTCGCGTCGAGCTCAGCAGCAAGTATTCGCGAATTAGGGCATCAATCCATCGAACCAGGAGTCAGGACGCGATTTTCTTGCCTTGATTCCAAGGCTGCGCTCCGAGTGGAGTTTCGTGGCGCCGCGGCCATCCCCTGAATGATCTTCGTCTCAGGGGTTGGCGACAGGGGTCGTTCCAGAGAGTGCGGGAGTGGACACTCCTCCTCCGCAGAGAGTTGTAATCGCAGATGCGCATAAGATGCTCACATCAGGCTATAACAGCGACATCAGATGCGGATTCTGGCGGACTCAGATATATTCGACTTCAAACAGCGCAAAATACGGCATTGCGGATGAATCCGACATGAGGAGATGGCTGTGTGAACGGACGAGGACCCCTGATGACCAAATATGAAATACCGAGCAAGCGGATGGATATCAGCTGCAACGATGGACGGCGTTTTGATGTCGCAAGTTGTCGTCCATATCTATCGGGTGTATTGGGGGATATGCTGCTGTGTAACATGAATCAATAGTGCAGAGTAGGTATCCAGAAGCCACAACAGGCCGACCCTGCGTCAACAATTGTCGGAAGACTCAGTCATATTCGCCGAAATGCAACACAGCGCTAAAATCTCTGCTGAATCGTCGTCCGCAATTATCTCGAACGGCGAATGTCATCCCGTGGTAACCGAAGAAATCTAGGTCTATACCAAGCAGCAACTGTCCACAGCACCGAAACCTGCTGCCACGCCTCCCTCCTCGCTCTGGTCGCCCTTGGTGCGAAGCAGATAACCAGCCTCCCAATTCTGCAGAATCTCACCCTTGTCGTCCTCGCTGGTTCCGTTCCTCCAGAGACAGACGCCGTACACTCCCAGTTCGCAGATCACACCTCCTCTTTGAAGCTCTCCGTTGCGGAGAATAGCGTTTCTTAGCGGTGGCGGCTCGATCATCTCCATGAGGATGTATGCGGGCCAGTGGGTCTCAGGAAGATTCTTCAGGAACGGCGGAATTGCTTTGCGGTATATGTTGTTGCCGCCGCCTTCGCGTTGGGGCTTCAGCACGTATCGAACAGCAGTGGCAGGGTCTTGAGCCAGTTTCTTCGCCTCTCGCCCTGCTTCACTGTCATCTAAGGGGTAGATGGGTGCGAACGTCTCCAAGACGCGAGATGCCACGCTCTCATCTGGTAGGAAACGCTTGAGGTGCGGAGAGTGCGGAGTTGCGAGAACTTGCTGGACCTTCTTGCATCCAGCAAGGTGAGTCAAAATGCTGGGGCACTTGATTGCCCTGCTCTTTTCCAGCTGCAGTCGGGCGGTCCAGTCTTCCTCCCTTGGGTAGTCGTCTGGGGTATACCCAGCCCGGAAATACACAGTAGTGACTTCATATTCTGTCGAAGGCGAGTTGGGTGGTGCATAAAGGAGATTTCGGTCGGAGTCCAGCTTGGTGTCGGTCAGAGTCCGGTGGAAGGGTAACCTGAATGATCTGACACCGCTTTCTTCCAACAATGCATACTCCAGGTGACGTTGGTCGAAGACGTTTCTTTCTGGGTCCTGGACCACGAAGAGTACGCAAAGGGGCTTCCCAGACCTGGATGTACCATAAGCTTTGTGCGCTGCCGCCAGGCCTTGGGCAAGGGAAGAGGTTGATTTGCTCTGACGCAACGCCTCCGCTTTGATGATACCTGCTGTTGACGAGGGGTATGCGTCAATTGTCAAGAGATACCTGTGCAGAGCAGATACCAGTGATGATAGACCGCCGAACGAAGAGGCAATGGTGTTGAATTCGACCTGTCGTAATCCTGGTGAAGAGTCGGACTTTGAGGAGTCAGAGTGAACCATGTAGTCAGAACGAAATAGACCCAGTGATAGATTCTGTCGCAAATCAGCTGGAGATCTTAGAGTTGGACTTGGTGTCAAACCTGAACATAGCCCTCCTTCTTGACAGCCAGATGAGTCTGCCACAACTTCTCAACGAAATCGTCGATGTCAATCAGCCTGCCACTCCCACTGTAAGCATATAGACTCATGCAAAACAAAGACCTTCATATCGACATGGAATCGCTCACTCTTCCACAATGCCCTGCAACCACCTCTCGTCTCTCGCTATCGCCGCATACAACTCATTGTACGCTGTCTGAAGCGCCAGCCCCGCCTCAAAGCAAACACGAGGAAAAAGACTTGGAAACAGAGTTACTGGCGCAGTCGTCGCAAGAACACCAGAGGGGTCCTGGGAAGAAGACACGAAAGAGGGAGCGGGTCGGACCGCCAAGCCATGGGCTATCGACCAGTCTTTCAGATTGGAGAGGAGATATTGTTCTTCCTCGGACGAAAGCTCGGGAGGGTATTCGGATATTGTTAGGGGAGCCATTTCTACAAGGCGGAGGTGAATAACCTTCACCCTCACGGTAGGTAACCGTTTGTAGTGGGGGAGTTGGCCGAACGATTTCCGCGCTAAGGCGATTTGAAATCCACTATATATCCTGCCGAAGCTCGGTGAACCAGAGCCAACGCGTCTTATATGGCCAGGTCACCCATTTTCAGGCTTCAATCACCAAATGTAACACTTATTCCATGCATTTTCCTGTCTTCACTTATACGTATGGGGAGATAGGAGCCCACGTGAAAGCACAACGCGCTATCACGTGTCATATTTTGCCAAGACAATTACCTTTCCGTGTACGGTTAGGCACTCTTTCCGTTTGTATACCTTCACCATGGGCGTCGTCATTCACGTCTTCACCAGCACAGAACAATCGGTGCAACAATTTCTGAACCAGCCGCTGAGAAGCTTAATGAGAAAGTACCAGCGGCTTCCGCGCATCTCATTGTTAGTCGTTCACAGGGTAGGCTACCTTTACTTCATTCCGCAGCCTGTACCTTCGAAGCTACAGGTGTGATGCTCACCGCTGCCTTCACTCTCTGATACATTTCTTGTCCGTTCTATCATTCTCTACTTTGTCTTTTATAGAAATTTCTTGTAATTGTCTTCAAGAGTTCTAAGCTCCCCGCGACTATTCGCTGTTACATTCTGATAGCATAACCTGCTAACAGGCGCTGGGTGTAGTTCTGACTCTCATTCACTCAGGTTATTACCATTACATGTCAGATCCATGGGACTGGACCGTCGGACAGGTAGTAGAATACCTGTGTCGCCATGCCGGAGAGATATTCGGAAGCACAGTTGGACTGCGTCAAAGAGAGTACCTTGAATCAAAACTACGCAACAATGCGGTTAATGGCCGGGCACTATTATGCCGTGTCGACCATCGCATGCTACAAATGAACCTTGGCTTGCTCATGGCTGCTCAAAGGGACGGTCTGCTTGCCATTGTAGAACGATTGCGTGCGGAGTCCGCCAAGTACCAACGATTTGGGAATTCTCAGGTTATTCAAATACAACAGAACGGTGGTCCTACGAGACCTCCTGTTACAGCTTCTCCGCGGGATGTCGGGACGACGAACACTGAAAGACGCAGGGTGTCGAACTTGGTCACAGAACCGCTGAATTCTGCGCAACAGCATGTTACCCTTCCGCCCTCTGATGAGCGAAATGTCGAGTTGTTGGATATCAGCATGAGCAACAACATTGAAGCAGATGGAGACTGGGATTACCTCGCCCAACGATGGAATGACGACAATGACGAGGAGATAATAAGCATTGGTGGCACAGAGGAAGAGGAAGATTTGGATGACTCAGAAATGGTTGAAGACGAGAGCACCACGGAATTGGCCGTGGAAACCCCGAGTAATGAAAGGAATGGACAGATGACAAAGGGGAGTAAGCTTGACCCAGAAGAGGTGCTAGACGTTATACACAGCTACATCGACGAGTATACTGAAAACTGGACGCCTGGAAGACACGCAGACGAAGTCCTAGACCAAGCGTGGGATGCGCATGAACTCTGGCACGAATTGCACGATCAGGATGAGGCAGAACAGCAGCGTGTCATCCAGAAGACGAAGGAACAGATTGAGTATTATGAGCTCCGAGTCAACGTAATCATCGAGGAGATTCTTCAGAGCAGTCTCTCGTGGCCAAACAGAGCAGCTGTGTGGAAGCAGTGTGCCAGTCTGGACCATATGATTGATTTCCTCGAACAAGAGAAATGGGAACTGGATGTGTACCAGATGCAATCGCCACCTCCAAAGAGCAATTATGCCGAGACTTCATTGCCTGTCAGAAGTACGTCGGGGACAGGAAAACCGCAGGGTTCGACAGCTAAGTCAGGGAGAACATCTGGCTTGACAGTGCAAGCGCAACTGAACCAGATATCCAACCGCGCAATACGGCAGGACGATTCCGGCCCAGAGCGGATCGTGGCAATTGAAGAACTGCAGCTGGGCGGCTCCAGGAATCAAATATCCAACCGCCCCATTCGACAGGACGATTTCGCCCCAGAACGGATTGTGGATATTGAAAAACCGCAACTCGGCTCCAGGAATCAGATATCCAACCGCACAATTAGGCAGGACGAATCCGCCCCAGAGCAGATCGTGGAGATTGAAGAACCGCAGCTCGGAGGCTCGAGGAATCAGCAACCACACTCCCAGACCCAACCCTCGCATCCAGCTCAAACCCCTAGAACTGCGCAGGTGGAAATCATCGACTTGGGTTCTGCCTCAGACTCCGACTCCGACTCTGCAAAGATGGACGTCGACGAGTTCTACACACCGCTCTCGAGAATGATACCTACCGAACAACCTGTCGCTTCGCCAACGGGAGAGACACCCAGCAAGCCACCGACACATCGGCCATTAAGAACCATATCTGCGGGACGACCAGTGGTCCCTCCACTGTCGAGGATACAATCCGCAGAAAGACCCGCCGTTCCTCCGGCGCAAGTACCAAGAAGGGCACAACCAACGACTCCTCCACCAAGAGTAACCCTTACACCCATTCCTCGTCCAACTGGGAGCACCCCCTCCGAGCCCATGCTCATCGACTCGGAACCCAACCCCGCGCCACTCTCCTCCCCGTCCGTCGTACTCCCTTCCGTCGAAACCGCGCCAGCATCGAGTCTCCCATCCATCCCCCTCCCGCGTTTCTCCCAACCTTACCCCTTTCGCCCTCATCCCAACCCCAACAACCAGCGCAGGGCCGCCCGCCCAGCTGCCCCGCTATTGCTCATCACCCCTCCGCCGCCCCCGCCCTCCACCCACCCCGTCACCCTCTCCCCCTCCACCGCCTCGTACGCCACCATCTCCCGCTGGACCTGGCCCGACCTCGTCGCGTCCTGCGACCGCAAACGCATCGTCCTCAAAGTACTGCAGGAGATGAGCACGTCGGACCGCGAAGCCATCCGCTCGCGGATCATGCACGTGAAGAAGACGACCCTGATCAGCGAGATAAAAGAGTGCGTGGGCATGATGATGCAGGGGAAAGAAGGGATCCCCGGGTTTCTGGCGAAGGATGTGGTCAAGATTGTCAAGTTTACGAGGTTGTTCCTTTGTTGGTGGTTGGCAGGGGATTATTTTGTTCATGGGGATGGAGAGGAGGACGGATTGGGAAGGAGGGAGAAGAAGGAGGAGAAGGAGGTTCCTATGTGGCGGCTCCGGGAGCTGGAGCAGTGTCTGAGGGACGAGGAGACGCAGGATCCGAGGGTGTTTTGCGAGTGGGTGCGGTGGGTCATGGAGAGGACGTTTAGTGAGGAGGCGTTGGCGGCGGAGAGGCGGTGGGCGCCGAGTCAGGCTGAGGTGATTGTGATTTCGGACGATGAGGGGTGAGCGGGGCCATAAGAGTTGTTGGATCATATTATGGAGGGAGTGTGGTTGTGTGGGGAAGAAGAAGACGAGGGTGAGAAAGAGAGGTGGAGTTTGGTGTAGTAGATCGGGAGAGAGAGTCTGGTGGAGAGTGATGCAGCTGGTTCTTGTGTTCTTAGGCAGGGCCCGATTGCATAATGGGGAATGGGAGGAGGCCTGCAACAGTTTGCAATGCTGCTTTGGCCAGTGTGGACGGGATGCTTAACGGCTGCTCATATGTTGGTATGCCTGCCTCAGAGCGAAGGCGGAGGCGTGGAAAGTGTACGCCATGTACCATATGAACCTTAGAGGAGGAATAATGGAAACGAAGATTCATGATCATGATGTATTTGGTCAAGGGTTCACTGTTGTAGCAGCTGTCACATGTGCAATTGTCATCAGGAACCTAGGGTTCAACAAGTCAAATCAAGCGATCAAGTCCAAACAAGAAGAATCAAACAACCACAATCATGCGGTCATATATCAAGCACTTATAGTCAGATATTATCGTTTCCAATCGAAGATGTAGTAAATTTCAGTCAGATATTCATTCATTACATACACAGATAATGTGTCCATATGGACGTGGTATCATCCATAAGCCTTTCCAGGCAACAGAAATTCCCTTTCCCCCGAAAACAAGAACGCCATAAACATGCAATATCCGTGAAACACCATGCGGGAAGATCCCGCCCGAGGGACCGACGGAGTCAGCGGAAAAGCTACGCTGCCGATGCTCGAAAGACATGCGAGAATGCATTCACGTTGACCTCATTTCCTCGCCTTCTTGACCCTACTCTCCGAGAAGGGCTTCAGGGCACCCTTCCCCTTACTCTTGGGAAAGGCAATCGCATTCTTGGGTTTTTGCCTCCTCGCCTTCTTGACGCGATCCTTCCTCTTCGCCTGGGTCTTGGAGATGGAGGATGCGGCGGTCGTCTCGGCGGTCGCAGCGGCGGCCTCGTCGACTTCCATGACTAGAGAGCAAGAGAGACATGTTAGCCTAGGATCAAAACCATTTCAATCTCTCAGCTGTGTGGGTGCGAAGAGAAGGGATCGTAGCAGAGGAACAAGCAGATTGGAGTAGCGAGCAGCAGCAGCAGGAGTTGGGCAGAGCGAGCAGCACATGTTAGCTTATGATCACATCATGTCTCAGAAGCGATCGAAGCCGAGGGTGACGAGGTTGCGGCTCGGGAAGCCAAGAATGTCGGAAGAGACACCTAGGCTGAGGTAGAAACTTCGCTCGATGCGAGCCTCGCGTGAGCAGCGGGTTGGTGAAGCGTCGGCGTCGGGGGTAGTTAGGTATTTCGGAAGTCTGACAGACATTGGGAACAAACATTTGGGTAGATCTGCCTCATCCTCGGTGATGTCTGTGTCTGTGTCTGTGTCTGTGTCGGTGCCTGGTGCTGGTGCTGCTGCTGCTGCTAGTACTGGTGATGAGGAGGTTGATGATGTTGTTGAGCAGCTGGTGAATGGGAGAGTCCTCTGGGAATCGGGACTGCTCTCACCTTCTGCAGAGTCGCTTGAGTCGATTTCCATGTCTGATTTCTTGGGGGGCTCGGGCTTGGGTTGCTGGACGGCTTCGAGCAGTTTGGCGTGAAGTCGTTCGTTGCGGGCGGCTTCGGCAGGGCCGAAAACGCGGGCACGCAGCTTGGAGCGATTCGCCTTCTTGACGCTGGAGCGGAGACCTTTGGCCATTGTTGCTATTGTCGGTTCAAAAAGGCGTGCGATGAGGTGGAAGTGGAGTGTTCTACCTGGTGGTGAGGTTTGGGTGGGAAAAGAATTCGGCAGAGGTGGCGACTTCCTCCGTAGTGTGGTCCGTGCGTCTGTCTCTCGAGGGACGACGCCATGACTTTGCGACCACCACCAGGCCTCGAGAGTGAGTGAGAAGCCCTGCAGAGGGGTGAAAGGCTTCCCACCTTCCCACCTTCCCACGGGCGTCGCCTGAGCTAATCTAGCCTCCTCCGCGATTACCAGCGCGACAAGTTGCACCGGACTTGCAGGCCCGTTTGCTCGCTCCAAAGCCTGAGCTGTCTCCGTTCATCCCGATATACCAGAAGTTGCCGTCCAACGACCACCGCCCGAGTTGCGAAACGTCTCCTTCGCCTTCACCTCCCGTCCGCTTCCTCACTCTTCCTCCTCCACCGCCCAGCGTCGCCAATGTCTCCGGCACCTCACTCCGCCTGGTAGCTCCCCCGCCTCGCGCACAACTACCACCCACCACTCTCACCAACCTGCTCCTGCCGACTACCAGACGTTCGCCCTGTCACGACTTCCAATATGGACCCAGCTCCTCTAATCGCCCGCTCCAAGACGCTCATCAACAACGACCTCAGGAGGATTTGCAAGGAGGAGGGTCTGGTTCAGTCTGGCAACAAGCCCCAGCTTCAAGCCCGCGTTATAGATCGTATGTCACACTGCCCTATCCACTCGACCTTCACTCACTTACATCTTCCCTCTTTAGTCATCACATCGGCAATATCTCGCGGAGACACGGATGCCATCCAGCGACTCAGATACCGCCTGAACAATCACGGCGAGGCGCCGCCCTCGTCCGGCACCTCAGCCACGCCTGCAGCTCCGAGCCTCTCCAACTCGTCCGTCTCCCACACCGTCTACGCAGACATGGGTGGTGGCTATAGGAGTGGCTATGGTGCGCCTATACAGCAGCCAGTAGGCCTAGGTCGGTGTGAGTATCAAAGCGTATGAACGTATATTGGAACCGACGCTGACTAGAGATAGCGGCATTCAGCATCTTCAAGAGCTCCCCTTTCTACGAGATACAGGATCCGGTCCTGCGAGACGTATGCTTAGACCGTGAGTGCGCCGCTTTTTCATTCTCCAGAGTGCTCTTACACATGTCATTCAGCATCCCCGAGCTTACAAATCGCATCAGCTTCACCTACCCATAGACAGTCGCTGTCTCGCCCGCTCATATTGTCACCCGAGATCTGTGATCGCATGAGACGAGATCCCACGCTGAAGCTCTACCTTTTTGCATACGTGGATCAGGCTCTCTCGAATTATGCGCTTCATGACATCGCATTCCCCCCTCAGCTGGAAGTGAAGGTGAACAACGACGAGGTCAGGTCCAACTTTAAAGGTCTCAAGAACAAGCCCGGAACGACGCGGCCAGCTGATATCACGGACCTTGTGCGCAAATCTCCGCCAGGTTATAAGAACACCTTGACGGTCACTTGGGCACTCACACAGAAGAAGTACTTCTTCTTCGTGTATCTCGTCAGAAAGTTTTCCGTGGGAGAGCTGGCCAAAAAGATCACACAACGGAACGTCATCACGAAGCAATCTGTACTCGCAGAAATGCGGAGGAAAGCAGATGACCCCGATCTACAAGTCGGCTCCGTCAACATGAAGCTCAAGGACCCGGTGTCCACCCTGCGCATCACCATCCCCTGCCGGTCGACCGTCTGCAATCATTCTCAGTGCTTCGATGCGGAGTCCTTCCTGCAGCTGCAAGAGCAAGCCCCGACATGGGTGTGCCCCATTTGCAACAAGACAGTATCCTTCGAAGCTCTTGCAGTAGACCAGTAAGTCCGACGGTTGAGAGTTGTGCTGTACCGCTAACGCCTAGAAAGATATTTCCAGGAGATCCTGCAGCAGGTGCCTCGTAGTACAGAACAAGTAACCATTGAACCCGACGGTCGGTGGTCCTACGGCGATGCCGCTTCTAAGAATACGCCGAGCAGAGCAGGCACCGCAGCTACAAATGGCACATCGCAGCACTATGATAGTGACGACGACCTCATCGACATCACCGACCACCGCATCTCGGCAATCAAAAGAGAAGACGCAGTGCCCACCCCGCAGTCACTCAACAACATTTCCCCGATGCCCTCGCGCGAAGCGTCGTCCGCCCCACGACCGGGCAGCAAACGCAAATCCGAGGTCATTGACCTGACGCTGAGTGATGATGAGGAGCCTCCGAGGCCGGCAAAGAAGGTATCGTACAATAATAGCTACACCCCCGCAAACACCACCACCCCTAATAACACCCGGCCCATTGTCGACCGCACTCTTGCCGCCTCTTCTGCGGGCTTGAGAGGAGGATATCATACCACGCCGAGTTATCTGGGCACTTCCACTACTACTACCCCTTCCGCTTCTTCCGCCCCTGTTGCACATATGCGTCCCCCTTCTTTCTCTTCATCTTCTTCTTTGCGGCCAAGCGGCCCTTCGAGCAATGGATTGCGGTTGGACCGGCCGCCGCCCCGGCAGCCTCAGCCGCTCCCATCGTCACTGCACCATTATACCCCATCCTCATCTTCTTCTTCTTTGTCGTATAGGGGAGGGCAGCCTCCCCCGTCGCATCCACCGCCTCCGCAGCAGTCATCGTATAGGAATGGCTACGCGGCCGGGCAGGCGGGGTCGGCGGCGTATCCGGCATATTTGGGGAGTTCGCCTTGATGAGATGATGATTACGTTTCTCTTGCCCATTCCTCTTCGATGTTCCCCGGCTGTTCTAACTTGTACGTTTTTGTTGCTTTGGAAAAGACGGATGAAACCGCTTTTTGTTGTACGATGAGAGATGGAACTGGGAGAATGCTGGAAATGAGGTGGCACGTCTCCCGTCTCCCACCTCCACCTCCTCCCCTGCATGCACACACACACACACACACACACACACACACACACGAACGAACGGCCTCTTGTCTTCTTTGTTATGACCTTACTAATGCGGATTCGGACTAGTAGACTCGAAGAGGCAGCAGCAGCAGTGGGAGCAGCACGCTTGGCAATGACGAGTCGTCGAGTGGGAGTAGTGCTTTGAGGGTGACGAGGGGCAGGGGGAGGGTCGGGGGAAGAAGGAGCGCGAGGAGTGGGAGCAGTGGTGTGTCTTGACGGTGGTGGTGGGAGCGAGTGGTTTCGCTCATGTGGTGGAGGAGGGGTCGAGGAGGTGGAGGGAGTACCGGGATGAGCGAGTGAGTGGGGGGGTTGAGATTTCAGAGGGTAGTAAGGAAAAAGAAGGGATTGACCATCTGACTGGAGTTTTTCAAAGGAAGGATGGGAAAGGGAAGGAAAGGATTTACAAGGCAAGGGACATGGGCGTGTTCCTTGTGAAAACGTCGGATGTCTCCTTTTCGGGCTGCGTGCGTGCGTGCTATGTGCACGTGAGATGAGCGTGGAAGTTATACCTACGCCCCTCTAGTTATGGTGGGACGAGCTGGATTGGATTGGATTGGTCCTGCGGTGGAATGGATGGATGGATGGGAGGGCGGATAAAATGCATCTTTGCATCTATGCATCATGGCATGGCATGGCGTGGTATACTGGATGGGTCCATTGCTTGCTGGGATCGGCATCATCGCTTCTTCCAGCTCTCTCTCTCTGGTGGCGTACGTGATGTATGTCCTCACTCGCTCTGCGCCATCAGGCAGGGGAAAGAAAGAAAAGAAGGAATGGGGAGGCATTCACGGGAATAGATATCCAACCTGAAAACCCCGAGTCGAGAGTTTACTCAATCCCTCAAACCACCACTGAATCAACTCCCCAGAAACCTGCTATTTTAATAAGAATAAAGACAACATTCGCATTGCATGGGGGATATAACCAAAAACCCAAGATATCCTTTGTTTCCCACCTCTTGATATCGCACACACAGACACAGACACACACATACAGATCCCCCCATTTTCTCCCCCCAACCCAAATCCCCAATCCCCGCTTTACCCTAATAATAAAAAAGCAAATCTCCATTCCGACCGTCGTCTGCATTCAAGAGAAGATCCCCCTTCACTCCGCCCTTAACATCGTGAGCATCCAATGGCCTCCACGTCTAAGGGACCCCTCCTAAGGTCCCGTATACCTCGAGAATCTGGCGGAAAAGGGAGAGTCAGTCATGGACGAGGACCTCGTGTAGAAAAAAGGTCCACCACATACCTCCAGATTCGGGCGCGCATGTCTCCGCTGCCCGTCGCGAAAAGGCCTCCATTCGGGCTGGGTGCGACCGAGATGACTATAACAGAAATACATTAGCCTCTGGCATTGATTTACGCCCCCCCAAACAAAGCAACAACGGGCTTACCGGAATTCTTATGTCCTTGGAGCATGAGCTGCGCGACTCCAGTATGCGGATCCCAGAACTGGACTCCGCGATCCTTGGAACCGCTCATGACCCAGTCACCGCCCGGAGTGAGTGCGACACTCAGAACGTAGTCCTGGATAGAAAGGTCAGCGGGGGCGGGTAATGTCTCCAGGAAGAAAGCTTTACCTTGTGGCCTCGGAAGGTGCGGATGCACTTGCCGGTCGGCTGAGCGCCTGGCATCATGCGAGGAGTTGACAGCTCCCACATCTTGATCGTCATATCCAAACTGCCGCTGACCAACTTAGTCCCATCCGGCGAGAAGGCCACCGAGTAGACGCTGTCCTTGTGGCCGTCCTCGCCCTCGAGACGGACGACGAGCTGGCCGGTGTTGATGTCCCAGACGCGCACGCTCTTATCCAGAGACCCGGCGGCGACAAGACGGTTGTCCGGCGAGATTGCGACAGTGGTCACGCCATCTTCTATGTGGAACGTGACCACGTTCTGGTTAGTGTCCAAATCCCAGAGACGCACACTCCTATCTCCACTCCCAGACGCAATCAGCCTCCCGTTGCGAGCGAAATCCAGGCTGTAAATATCCTGCTCGTGACCAGTGAAGGTATGCTTGATGCTCCGTGTTGCGATATCCCACACCTGCGCTGACAGTCAGTGACACACTCGGACAAGCGGAGCGGAACAGGTGACATACACGAATGACCTTGTCTTCGGCTCCCGTGGCAAGGTAACCACCGTTGGGACTGAAACAGACGCTCCTGATGTACAGGTCGCCATCCTCCTGGGCGTTCCCATCCTGCAAGTGAGCCACGGCCATGCCCGTCTCCACATCGTAAATCTCGGCTGAGCGATTGCAGCCGGTGGCTACAAACCTGCCATCCATGCTGAAGCGGACGCAGCACACGACGCTCTGGTGGGGGAGGTTGTGGACCAGATCAACGTCCAGGACGCGACGAGTAGAGGGGTTGAATACGGCAAACCAGTCATTACTCTCCTTCTTGAGGTTGTCCGGCAGCTGGTCCAGGTCCAGATCGGCCAGTGTGTTGGTCTGATTCAACGGGGCCTGAGCCGGAGCCATTAGCGAATTTGGGGGCTGATGAGAAGGAGTTGGGCGTGCAACCTGGGGAGAGGGTGGATAGGGGGCAGCAGTGTTTTGCTGAGGAGTAGCAGGCCCAGGCGGGCCGCCTCGAGGGCCGGCACGCCTGCCTCCTGGAGAGGCAGTCTGTTGCGGCGGGTATCCTCCTGATGGAATGGTCAGAGTCTATGCTTGCCAGCGGAGAAAAGGGCCGACGAATTTGCTCACCATTGACGGCGGGGGCGGCTGGGTAGCCGCTGAAATTCTGAGGAGGACCAGGGGCCGCGTTCAAGCTGGGTGGTGGTTGATTCATATGCGGCGGTAGCCCCTGAGGAGGCTCTTGTTGAGGAAGAGGAGCGAGGCCCGGACCTCCTTGGGATGCGCCGCCCTGCATGATGCCCCCGAAGAGATTTTGTCCGTGACCAATGGTGGGCGGCGGGGGCTGAGGGGGCCCGTGGTGCGAAGGCTGGCTCGGGGGACCGCCGCGGGCCTCCAGTTCCCTCCGTAAACGATCGATCTCATCTTCGTAGCTGTGGGACGGTCAGATGATATTCGAGAACACGGTCTTGTGGAACCGAGGAGACGAACGTTTTCTTTGCCTGGTTATGCTGAGTCTCAATACCGTAGATTTTCTGCCTGATGAGCTCCAAGTCCTGAATATGGCGAGCGACTGTCCACACAGGTCTGGTCAGCTAGTGTCTCGACTGAAAATGGCTGGGATGGAGGATCGACCTACGCTGTGTCTCGAGCTCGGCGCTGCGTGCTTGCTCACTCTCGTACTCGGCGCGTAGGTCGTTGAGCAGCTGCTCTAGGCGCTGATTGGGGGCAGGGCCTTGGCCGGGTTGGAGAGGCACACGTGGAGGGGCGTAGCCGTGATTCATTATTGCTGATGGGGGGTGCGGACGCGTCGTGGTGATGTGGTGCGGGGGAAGAGATGGATCTGAAAAGGCGCCGGGAGACTACGGGGTTGTGCGAAAACGTCTCTGGCGACAACGGCAGACAAGGAGCGGTCGAAGGTCGGGAGGAATGGGATTAAAGGCGCGAAGTGGAGGGAGGTTGGAGGTCAGGCACGAGGCTGAGGCCCAGCGAAAGTACCCACTATGGCGCTTGGACGGGATGCGCCTCAGCCGGGACAGTATCAGTTGGTGCGGGATGAGGTCGGAAGAATGTAGTGAATAGCTGGAATGACGGCGGACGGGTCGACTGGCGGAGGAGAGTGAAGATAGCAGGCAGGTGGCAGGAGGTGGTGGTGAGGAAGAAGGTTGTGAGAGGAAGCTTTTGGGGCGTCGGTCGCGCTTGGGCCGCTTTGGGTCGCTTCTGACAGGGCAAGGGACGGAAGGCGCCTTTGGAGATGGCGCTAGGCTGGAGAGGGCTAGACTGGGGCACTTTTGTGCGATGGGATGGGAAGGAGCGAAACAGTGGGGTTGCCAAGCAAGACCGCCAAGCCAAGTTTTCCTGGGCCGAGACCTGCCACAGCATACCTGAGCACGGATTGCATAGATTACAGCATGGAGACCCTTCCGACAACCTTGCTATACCACCGCTATCACGACAGGATACCCACAGCCAGACCATCAAGTACTGTGTTAAAAAGTCACGATTGTTTATCCGTCCACCGACAATTCCTGGGTCAGACAACTACACATATTTACGGTCCCAGTCATCGCACGTGGTCATCGTTCCGGACTTGTAGCCTTACCACCAGACTGTGGCCAATCAATCAATCACTTCGTAACTTCGGTAACTTCAGCTACCTGCTGGCCGTTGTGGGTGTGGGCGCATATCCTGTGTTTGTACTCTGTACCACAGCACACTGTGGTAGTGGCTGCAAGGTAGATTGACATGGATGCAGGTCACGGGTGACAGTACTCCAGTTCAATGTTTGTCATTTGCTGGGAACTCTCAGGTATTGTGTAGACGTAGCAGTACGAACTTTTCGCCATGTTAGAAACGCATGCCATGTACAGAGATAAAACAGCTCCGCACACATGTCTGCCCTTATACACCTGCACGTCCTGGTTCCTACTGTGTAGGGTTAGTCATCTGTATTGGTGTTTACACAGTAAAAGTGGTTATGTCAAGTTCTCTCCTCGCTACAAGTATGCTCAGCTACCGGGATCCGTTAGGCGGTTTATTTACTGGTCCATATGCTATCAAGTATGTACTCCGTATTATATGATTTTACATAGTGTATGGCCATGATGACATCTAGCGCAGTACTGGTAGGGATAGCTTCAACCCACCCTCCGACCGCAACCTGATTCCCCAATCTCTCCCCGAATCCTCACCTCATCATTCCCGTTTGACGCAACCCCCCGTATTCGCTGCACGACGGATCCGCATCGCAGTTCATCAGTTTCCATCTTGAGATGTCTGGCCACGAGCATACCCGCCTCCCCGCCGTCTCCTCCACCGACCACCGACCCTGGGTGACGAACCCGCAGCTGGTGACGTCTATGTGTTCCCACGATGCTCGACCGCCCACCACTCTCTCGCCACCGCGAAGCAGCCCTCGCCCAACGACCAATTATTCGCCTTTCCCTCAAAGGGCATTCACAGTCCGCTGCACTGCGTGCCTTCACCGCACCCATTGCATGATGTCATGCGACCCGAATTTTCCTTTCCCCTTGAATGTCCCTACGCGTGACAAGATCCCTCCGCCATCTCTATATTTACCGCCCCTCCAAGGGCTCCACCAACACCACAGAGCTCTCTTTCAAGGCCTTAGCATTTCCTATTCAGGCGACCCCCCATCATTCCAGCCCATTGTGAAGCTCCAGCTCGCTTCCACCCGCTGACCCGCTCTTTACACTTCTTCGATAGAAACGAACGTCCTCAGCTCCAGCTCCCACCGCCTGCCTACTACCCACATACCGCAGTAGAGCGCCGATAGAAAGCCGCACAGCTCCCTACCCCTCCGCAACCCCCTCGACCAACATACCATGGCAGCTGCCGCCGCTGTACACCCGCACACATCGCAGACACTACAGGTCCCCAAGCCCCGCCCGGCCTTGGTCCGGAGGAGGACCCGCGAGTCCTTTCAGGCGCAGACGTCGATCCACCGCGTGAGGACCACAGAGCAGGAGGGTCTTCCCGTTGGCGTCAGTGTACGTTGCCTTTGTTTTCTTTCTTGCCTTGCCTTCCCTTATCCCTCGCCGCTCCCGCTGACCCCGTCCGCAGAGCCTCTTTCTTGGCATCGCAATCACCGAAAACGACAACAACGGCGAGAAGCTGTTTGACGTGGGCTTCGCGACCCACGATGGTACCTACTCCAACGACTTTGCCATCTGGGAGATCGGCGGCAAAATCTCCCCCCTCAACGACGACCCTGAGATTCGCGGTCTGGAGATCGCCAACCACCTCGTCGCCGAGATTGACAAGTATCGAAGGAAGCATCTCTGCAAGTTTCTGGGCGCCGGCCTGACAACGAAGCTGGTCCGTTACTCTCCAAAGCTTCCCTCCATGCTATGGAGGGAGTTGGACATTGTGCCCTTTGTCATCCACAAAGAGAGGCCTTCCCACGTGGCCACCAAGAACCGCTCTGCCGCCCATATGACGGTCGACGAGGAAGCCGACTCCATGGCCAGGACCTGCTTGACGTAAGATGGAGTCTCCCAGTACACCTGGCCTCGCAATCGCTGACCCGTCCTGTTAGCATGTACGGCCCCAACAGCCAACCGCGGCTGTCCATCGGGTACCGCAACGAAGTCGAAGTCGACAACGGAGGGATAGCACAAATCACCCACCACGACGACTACGTGGAAACGGTGAGTGCCGAGACATGGCTGGCGACCAACCATTTTGCCCATTCCCTCGCGAAGAAGGAGGTGAGGATCGCTTTCTTCAACAGCACTCCGCAGGGTGGAGGTGTGGCTCTCATGAGGCACGCCCTGCTCCGTTTCCTGGCCAAGATCGATGTGGATGCGCGATGGTAAGTTCAAGCATGCATATGGAGCCGTCACCTCCTCGCAGAAGCTCACAACGTCAGGTACGTGCCCCGGCCCAAGCCCGAGGTCTTCCGCATCACCAAGAACAACCACAACATCCTCCAGGGCGTCGCCGACCCCAACCTTCGCCTGGACGCCCAACAGATTGCTCACCTGGATGAGTGGTGCCAGGCCAATGCCGACCAATTCTGGACCTCCGAAGGCGGCCCTCTCGCGCCCATCTCCCAGGGCGGCGCCCATGTCGTCATCATCGATGACCCCCAAATGCCCAAATTGGTCCAGATCGCGAAGAAGATGGACCCCAACCGACCCGTCATCTTCCGCAGCCACATCCAGGTCCGCGGCGACCTCGCAGACACCGAAGGCTCCCCGACCTGGGAAGTCTGGAACTGGGTCTGGGAGCGCATCAAGGACGCCGATGTCTTCATCAGCCACCCCGTGCGCGAATTCGTCCCCTCCAACGTCAACGTTCCGCGCGTGGGCTACATGCCAGCCACGACCGACTGGCTGGACGGCCTGAACAAGAAACTGGCAAATTGGGATATGCAGTATTACCTGCGGGAATTCGAAGCCGAGCGCTTCAAGGTCCGCATGAAGCAGCTGGCCTACCCTCAGCGCCAATACATTGTGCAAATCGCGCGCTTCGACCCCGCGAAGGGCATCCCCGATGTGTTGGCGGCGTACGCCGAGTTCAGACGACAGTACATGGTAGGCAAGGACGTCGACGACATTCCCCAACTCGTCATCGCAGGACATGGCGCCATCGATGACCCGGACGCGACCATCATCTACGACCAAACGCTCTCGCTGCTCGAGGACCTCTACCCGGATCTCATCGAAGATGTAGTCGTCATGCGCCTAGGCCCGTCTGACCAGATGCTCAACGCACTCATGTCGTGCGCGCACGTGGCGCTCCAGCTCTCTACACGCGAGGGATTCGAAGTAAAGGTCTCGGAAGCCCTGCACAAGGGCATCCCTATTATTGCGACTAAAGCCGGCGGTATCCACTTGCAAGTTGAGCACGGGAAATCGGGCTTCCTCGTTGAGCCGGGCGACTCGAGCGCTGTAGCCAAGTACCTGCATGAATTGTTCACGGATCAACAGCTGTATGACGACATGTCGTCGTATGCGGAGGAGCACGTGAGCGACGAGGTCAGCACGGTAGGGAATGCGCTCTGCTGGCTGTATCTGGCGGATATGCTGCATGCGGGCAAGGAGGTGCTGCCGCATTCGAGGTGGATCAACGACATGGCGAGGGAAGAGGCGGGCCTGCAGTACAGGGCCGAGGAGACGAGGTTGCCGCGGAGTGAGCAGTTGGTGCTTGACCAGAGGGGGAAGGGGAATTCATAGAGGGAAGTGAAGTGATGATGATGCACTGGATGGATTGCATGCCGTTGGTGCTAGCATGTGCCTGCATTGTGCACGACAAGACTTTGCTATTACTCGATTTGCCGATCGAGGTTTTTGATCTTTCTTCTCCTCTCCTTTGGCCTACTGCGTTCAAGATATTTTGGTGTTGGTGAGCGTGTTGATTAAGCGATGCGAACATGTCACTCTCTGGCGATGGACCATGAAGCTACGAAATGGAAATATTGCATATTGACGGGGTTTGATATCATGTACTACTGACTCCTCTTTGCTCCGCCGAAGAGACTTTACTATTAGATGGAGGTGGTGGGGTGTGAGGGTTGCTCGATCTGAGAGAGAGGGAGAGGGACATGGGCTACATTCCCCAGCCTACCACGCAAACCCACTCATCCACCACCGCTCACCCGAATGCCACCACACCATGCCTCTTCCTGCATCCCCATTCCAACGTCCTCTCCCCCAACACCACACCCCATCCCCCTCGACGCCCCAACCCAACAAACCACGAAACAACGACACGGGCACCGGCTCGAACAACCACACGCCACTCGTAGCGAAATCGTCGCACAGCAGAGGTCCCGTGAGGTAGAACCACGCATGCACATACAACCACCTGCATACCCTCTTCCATGCCCTAGGTACATGTACATGTACATGTACATGCCCGCCACGGCGGCTCTCCGTCTTCGTCTTCGTCCCCGTCGCGCAGAGCCTCCTCACAGCCCTTCCCACCACCGCCTCAACACCCAACCCAACAGGCTGCAAGACGAAAAACAGCATCGCCCGACCCACGGGCCTCGTCCTTCCCGCCGCCGTAAAGCTACCCGCCGCATGCAAGACGCCCGAGAGCGCGAAGGCGACGACGACGCGGACGAAGCGGGCCTTGCGTGAACGCTGCTGCCATCCCCACAAGGCGACGAGTTTGCGCCCGGGGGCATCGAAGGCAAAGCGGAAGGTTTGGTGCCACCACTGGCCCCACCAACCGGCTACACCGCGGTCGAGGACGAGGGAGTAGGGGCCGAAGGTGGGTGGGTACATCCAGGGTTGTGAGGCGCGGGTGCCGGTGCTGCTGCTGAGGAGGCCGCAGAAGAGGAGGGGTGAGAGGGAGAAGAGGGTTTGCAGGGTGTATTGGATGGTTAGTTGGGTTAGGGCTAGGCGGTAGGTGCGGAGGAGGATGGGAGGGAGGGTGGGGAGGTAGGAGGGTGCAGGGGAGGAGAGGTGGCCCCAGAAGTAGGGGTCGTGGTTCATGAGGGTTTTGAGGGCGTCGATGATGAGGTAGCCTGTTAGGAAGAGTTTGAGGTTTTGCAGGAGGAGGGTGCGGCGGGTGAGGACTGGTGTGGGTGGGTGACGGGGATTGTGGGATCGATGGTGGTGGTGGTGGTGCGAGATGTGGGAGGGGGATGGATGGGGTTTGTAGTCGATGAATGGCGCGGTGAGTTGGGCCTGGATGAAGGACGGCGGGGGAGGTATGCTGGCAGGTCTCCAATTCCAGCCTACGCCGCGGAAGTTGCTGAAGATGTCGAGGACCCAGTTGAGTCGTTGGCGGAAGTCGTGGGTAGGATACGACTGCCAGAAATACTCTTTTTGCTGACCAGAAATAGTACCTTTCAGTTCCCGAGAGTGTCCATTTCCGATGTTCTCGGCAGTTTCGTCTGCTGTGGAATCGAGTACATGGTCGTGAGAACCATTCGCCTGTGCACTTCCCGTCTCATCTCCCTCCCTTTCATTCTCCAGCACCCTGCTCCTCCTCTCGATCCTCTTAAACTCTGTCTGGGCATCGTGAACCACCAAGATCGTCCCCACCCAAATGACACCCCACGACGAAACCACCCCTACGCCAAACGCCGGCGCCATACCTCTTGCTTTCGTACCCGCGATCGTATACGTGGAGAATGCCGCCATCCACGCCCATACAAGGAACCTGGCACGGCGCAACCACGGCCGGTCGCGGTGCGGAATCAGAAGATACAATATGGCCACCAAAGTGCCCAGCGAGGCGAATGGATATGTAAATGGGGTACATGTGCCCGCTCGTACGCACTCATCGTATTGGCGATGGTAGTAAGCGGTTACGTCGTGGTGGGAGTGGAGTTGGTGCCAGGGCGGTTCTGGAGCCCATGGCGACATGTTGTTGCAATTGCTGTGTGGGAATGTTGGAGGACATCACGAAGACAAAGTCTCAAGGCGAGATAGGGGCCACGGTGGCGCTGTAAGCAAATCGAAGTTGGGGTTTTTTTTTCCTTTTTGGAGTACAGGAGTGGATGACGAGGTGTAAGCGGCGTCGGGATCGGAGTGGCTGAAGAGCGCTAAGCTGGATACAGTGATAGCGCGGGAGAGCTCAACACCATGCCACTTCCATCGACCTGTTAGTTATAGTGGGGATTTCAATTCGACGACGGACGCTGCATGCTGTGAATTCCTCGCTCGCTGAACTCAGGACGATTCTGTAAGAGATTTGTTTGTGGGAGAAAACAGCCAAGATGGTGAACATTACAGATAAGATCAAGGAGTAAGGAAGGAAACATTCAAAAGTCTGCACTGTGCCAAGCACTCACACACCCCGCAGGATTGAGGAGGAGATGCGAAGGACGCAGAGTAGGTCTTCTTCTTTTAGACTTGTAGAGGCTTCTGCTGACTTGTATGGACAGAGAACAAGGCCACAGGTACGGCCGTCCTATCCTATTTCCTCGGATCCATTCCTCCCACTTCACCCATTCGATATCACGTGCGCTGACCCTTCACCACCCGACACAGAATACCACCTTGGTCTCCTAAAAGGGTAATTTTTGATTGCACTCATCCCGTCTTATTAAGAGTGCCGACTTACTCTGGACAGCAAACTCGCCCGCCTCCGCGCCCAGCTCCTCGAGCCCGCCCCGGGCGCCGGCTCCGGCGGCGGCGCGGGCTTCGACGTCTCCAAAAGCGGCGACGCGCGCATCGCCCTCGTCGGCTTCCCCTCGGTCGGCAAATCCACCTTCCTGTCCAAAATCACAAAGACCAAGTCCGAGGTCGCCGCCTATGCGTTCACGACGCTGACGGCGATCCCCGGTGTGCTTGAGTATGGGGGCGCCGAGATTCAGATCCTGGATCTGCCGGGGATTATCGAGGGTGCGGCCGAGGGGAAGGGGAGGGGGAGGCAGGTGATTAGTGCGGCGAAAACGAGCGATTTGATTCTGATGGTGTTGGATGCGACCAAGAAGGCGGAGCAGAGGAGGTTGTTGGAGCAGGAGTTGGAGGCCGTGGGGATTCGGTTGAATAAGGAGCCTCCGTGAGTATTTTTTTTTTTTTTTATCACTCCTTCAACTGGCTTTGAATTCGTTTGGCCTCTTGGTTCACCTCCTCTGCTTTTCATACCGAGTTTATTGTCAGGTGGCTGTTTCTATTCCTCCTCTACTCCATCCCGAGGTCGGGTTCAAAGCTCTTCCACATTTCCAATATCCCCCTTCCTCTGCTAACCCCACCCAGCAACATCTACCTCAAGCCCAAAAAAGCCGGCGGCATGAAAATCACCTTCCAATGCCCGCCCAAACACCTCGACGAGAAGATGCTCTACAACATCCTGCGCGACTACAAGCTGCTCAACTGCGAGGTCCTGGTGCGCGATGAAAACGCCACCGTCGACGACTTCATCGACGTCATCATGAAGGACCACCGCAAGTACATCAAGTGCCTGTACGTCTACAACAAGATCGACGCCGTCTCGCTGCCTTTCCTCGACAGCCTGGCGCGCGAGCCGCATACCGCCGTCATGAGCTGCGAGTTGGATCTTGGGGTGGAGGATGTGGTCGAGCGGTGTTGGCAGGAGTTGAGGTTGATGAGGGTGTATACGAAGAGGAAGGGCGTCGATCCGGATTTCAGCGAGGCCCTGATTGTGAGGCAAGGGAGTACGATTGAGGATGTGTGCGATCAGATTCATAGGACGTTGAAGGAAACGTTCAAGTATGCGCTTGTGTGGGGCGCCAGCGCGAGGCATGTGCCGCAGAGGGTCGGGTTGGGCCATGTAGTTGCCGATGAGGATGTGGTGAGTATTGTGGCCAAGTAGGGTGTGGAGAGGATGTGAGGCAGGGAAAGAATTTTTCTATATCTACTGGGACTCGTTCATGAGATGCCTCCCGCCAAATGCATTCCACTCCCTGGGCTCTGTGGATTATACAACGCCCCCAGTCGTGTCAAGCCCGGAATATTATAACGTTCATCCCTTTCGTACGGGGAAGACACCGCCATCGCAAACCTACGATATGAATCTGCATATGAACCCTCCTCTCAATATCTCAAGTTCTCATACAAGTCAGATCCAGCAATCTATATGCTTTGACTTCGATCGGGATTTTTCTCTTCGTAGAGAACATAGTAACCACCCGTCTCCTCTACAGATTTCCATCATGTTACCTACTGTGTTCCTCACCCGACGACCTGGGAGCGAACCCTGTATATTGTCGTCATCCACGTAGCACATAGACTAAATTGCACAATGGGCCAATACTAGGTAGGTGCAGTGTGATGAAAGTACGGGCGCTGACTCCTTGTATGTACTATGATATGATAATTGAGATTTCGAACTGTTCGAAGATTTAAAACCTCGTGAAATCCTTCGCAGGATTTGAATAATGATTTATCATTCTGATGCGCAGCTCATCTCGTCGTCAAATATGCTCAAGAAATCTATCCCAATGCCCATGTCCAAACTCCCTGCTCCATCGTCCGACTACAAACCCCAGATAGCATCAATAACGCCCTTCAAAATAACGCCCTCCAATCCTCATCATCCATCCTAACCCCCCGGCTTCCTCCCCACCACCCACCTAAACCCCGCACACCATCCCTTAAGCTTAACATCCATCCCACCCTCCCCCTCTCCACCCTTCCACTCCAAAATCTCCCCCTTCGCCACCTCAATCTGCTCCCTGACCTCCTCTTCTCCCCACACCCTCTCTCGATCACCCCACTTCGTCGCCAACCTCAACACATGCGCCTCCAGACTCTCCATCAAAACGACAAGGAACATCTTCCCCAAACGCCTCTGCTCTTCATCCTCCGGCCACTGTCCCACAGGCACATTGACATAAGCCGTGGTGCGCACGTCCTTGAACCCCGCGTCCTCCAGGAACGTCCTGTGCATGTAGAAGAGCCCCAGCGGCCGTCCGGCTTTGAACGACGCTTCCATCATCGTGAGGAACAGTCTACGGACTGTGGGGAGGTGGTACGTCGTAGTGCTATCTTCTTGAGCGACACCTCGGTTTAGTAGGTCCGGGGGTAGCACTTCGTAATCGGCAACCTCGACGTACCCACCGGGACGCAGATTCTTGTAGATCTCGGCGTAGACTTCGTCCCAGTAGCCAAAGGCGCCTTTCATGTTGCGGAGATGGATGAGATCAAAGGGGGAGCTGAAGTTCCAGCCCGGTCGGAGTTCGGATTCGAGGACGGAGGGTTCATGGGAGGTAGAAGGGGAGGAGGCTTCAGGACTGTCGCGGTGGGACTGTGTTTGCGGTTGAAGTGGAGGTTGGGAGTTTTGGCGCCTCGCTCGAGAGGGCGCTTCTATCTCCGTGGGATTGCGGTGCGTGACATCGTGCAGGAGATCGTATTGCTCCAGCCTCAAAGTCAGATCGTCGACGTCGGTATCGACGCCCCATACATCGAGGTCGTCAAGCTCCCAGATTACCCTGTTGGCTTCGGTGTCCGCTTCGCCGAGATCCCAGACCGCCATGTCGATGCCAACCACTTCGAGGTGGGGGTACTGTTTAGCCATGGCGACTGCCCAGTCCCCTGGGCCGGTTCCTAGGTCAAGAACCCGCCTGGTATGGTGTGTAATGGGTGTTGTAGTAAGCTTTCCCTTCAGAGCGTGAAGAAAGACTTGGTGTTGAATGGCCAGGCGGTCTTGCTCTGCCTGGTCGCATGGCAGAAAATAAATTTCGTTGGCATATGTGCGGCCATTTTCCGTCACGAATTCCAGATCTTCTGATCGCAGAGTGCGAGTCGAAATACTGTCGGCATGCCGTGTCAGCACAGTGGAGGATGGAGGTGACTTAGGGCCACTCGGATACCATGCGATACAAAACAGCAACAGACCAAAAAGCAACCTTTCTGTGAAACAAGAAGGAACAAAAGGTAGAACACGTCGAACAAACAAGGACTTCTTACATTGATCCTTCAGGTGTTGTGGAGGTGTCTGATGCCGTGCGTGAGCGCTGTGAGGGCTTGTGAACTGCGGCTGTGTCACCTGAGTCGTCGGGTTTTGGTGGCTGGTCCACGTCCATGGCTCTGGGTCAAGGGAATTATCAAACGGGTAGAAGCGAGGTGACGAACGAATTCGGGACCTTTCGCCACCTTAGATATGGACAATCTTGCTGGGGCAATTGCCATGCCCGGGTGCGGTCTTCCGGCTGAGCTGGCACCCCCTCTCGTCTCCCGTGAAATGAGCTGTTGCTTTTGGCTGTTGAACGTTGCGGGATTTGAGCACTGAGTCCGTCATTGGTGGTGTGCCAGCATGGTTCACACAGAGTGAGCCGGGCGTCTGTATGAATGAGGCGCGGAACAGCACCTAAGAATTGGCACCGTACACAGCGTCTCACCGAAGCACCAGTGTATCCGGAGAGCTGGTGCCCACCAATTGTCTGTGTCTTCCGTACGCTCCAACGCGGCTGTCTCAACAATTGCAAGTGTGGAGGAGGATGGAACAGTGACGTGAGGCCATTGCTCCCTTCCACTCATTCACCCAACCTATGGGAAGAAAATTCAGAGCTCGAACTAGGCAGCCATCTTTAAAGTCAACTTCGGAATTGGTTGAGAAAGCCTCCGGTCGCTTATCTGTGTGCAGATGGCCAAATGCAAGGAGGCCAAAGCCCTTCGGCGTTACCTACACCGCAATGCGAAAATCCAGGCGGTTCCTCTCTTATTAGATAACATCAGCCTTGACCAAGCTAACGCTAGAGTGCAGAGACTGCGTGCAGGGGCGAGGTGGAGTATACCCGACCAAACCAGCAGAAAGCTCAATTGGCAACCCGTGCGCCAGGTCACCCAGGTCGAGGAACCAGAAATCAATGCCGAATGCAGGCCACCACAGTCTCCGCTAGGCGCAAGATGAAATAAAGAAATGAACCAGCTCTGGCGGTGTGAGCGCTCCGATTGCTACTCTGCAGAGTAACGCCAGGGTAAAAGCAATATCCAGCACTTCAATCAGAGCCCGGCAGAACAGAACAAAGTTTCTGCGTGTCCACTGTGTACGGAACGGGAGGCTGACGGGATCCAAAGCGGTCCTGAGAAAGGCCTTGCATATATTGCAAGGGACCCAATTGGCCGGAACCGCGGTTCAAGGTTGTCCTTAGAGGGCGGAATAGAAGAAAAGGAATTTCGAGCAAGTTGAGGACTTGTCTACCGACTTGAAAGAAGGCAACCGTTCCGCAAGCCCATAGTTGAAGAAGCCAACAGTTTCCAATTGACCTCGTCTGTCTGGTCGCGATGGCACCACCGCAGATGACTAGGGAAAAATCCCGGTGGCAGCAAGACACGGAGCGAATCATTTGCTCGCCAAACAAGCGTGCATGTCGTGGAGGAAAAGGAATCACCTGTGTACTCCGTAGCAAGCGCTGCAAACTCGGGCCACGCGGTTCGCCAGCTGTTCAACCTGAGTGATGCATAAACAAAGTGGAGTGCAGCGGCAAAGCGCTCGACAGGTCGGAGGGTGTGCTGGGTATCATGCGACATGCCGCTGTCAAACCCCTGCACCGGATCTCGTCCGTTACGGCGGGCCACGTCGTCCTTGTCTTGGATGTTGAAGCACATCCTTTCCTTAGGATCGACCCAATGGGATTGGGATGAACGACTGCTGCAGACCTCTGCTGAAGGAATCAGGAGGAGTCTGTATGCAGTCAGCCGCCTTGCCGTTGTGCTTGAGGCCAATGAACGCCAGATGCACACTTTAGAGAGTGAGTACCTTTTCTAGTCAGTCCTTCGCATCTGTTCCCGCTCGTCGGTCTCCCCGCAGATGATGAGACATATGCGGGAGTGGGATGGGGTCCGACGGGCTCGTTTGACATCTACCTCTCTGAGCTCGTGCTGCCCTATCGCCCAAACCCTAGCATAAGACTCTGATACAGAGGATTACTGACCCTTATGGCGAGACCGAACGATTGACGAAGCAGTGTTCGTCTAAACTTGGCGGCACCCTGATGGTCTACCGCTTCTTTTTGTTCAACAACTGCCTGTGACAAAAGTTGGGTAACGGACCACAGACTGGCACGGTTTCACACGCGATCCATGTGCTGTCGTTGGCGGGGTTCTGTGCAACGAAGTTACGCGTTTCCTCGTAATGCTCGATCCGATGGTTGACGCGTGTGTAGGCGGTATCGACAACCATGGCAGGTGGTTGAAATAAGGTTTCTCGGTAATCACTCGTTGGGAGGCGCGATACGTTGGCCTACCTCTCGTTTGGAACCTTTCGGCGAACGTCCCTCCAAGGTCGGGCTCCTCAGATTGATCGATGTAAGTTAGTACGTTAATGCAAGTACAACCAACACTGTGATGGAAGGGGTGCCAGTCATGCGTGAGACTTCCGTCAATACGCCTTGCTTCCCAAACGACAAATTGGAGATAAAATCAAAATCGGAAAGAGATGCGAGCCGAGTAGTGCCAATGTCTTAGCATTGCAATGTCGGCGCTTTGCAAGACTTCATCGCGGGTTCTCCAGACTGGAAGTCGAGAGCCTGCGACAGAATAGGCTATCCTTTAGCTACGCCAGCACCGTTGGCCCTGACTGGGTTGGATTGTGCCCCAGAGTGGGCATGTGAACGTGACAGTGAACGCTCCAGGCAATTGATGCAGTACGGCGTTGCAAGATAGAAGTTCAGAATGCTATCGAGAAGAGTGACAACTAGAGACCCTAGCCAAGTCCGCTCAGTCAAAAGTGTGGCACAGAAACATCTCTTTCAGAGAGTTGCGTAAACCATAGAAACCGACTGGCATGGTAGCTCTAGTGGAGATGGTAGAGGTTTCGGAGGCTTTAGCGATTCGGGACAACCTTGGAGAGAATGCACGAGGGGATCAGCGTCTGTATTGCGGCCACAATATGGTGAGCTTCCGGCCCTGTAGTACAGCCCAGGATCAGCGTGCAAAAAGCGTTTGTTCTCATGTCGCACTCCGTTCAAGATGAGATGAACCCTCGATGGGGGACGGGAGATCGGCAGCGCCAAGACTCCCCTCGGAGGGTAGAATTGCCGTTCCGCCAAAATTTCCTGAAGACGGCAACCGCCTAAGACGTCAAGACATGCTCCGCAGATATTCATTTTGCACTGTTCAATCTATCGCTAGAGGAGACAACGTACCATACGCATACAGGCACAGTCGCGCTACTCTAAGGAAGGAATCTCACCTATATACGATTGCCCATGGCGAAGCCCTCCAGCATGCCAGCGGGCATCAAGCCCAAGAATAAGCTCCGCCGACAGGCCGCCTATCTCGCTATTCGGAAAGCGAGAGAGTCCGCGAAACGCGACGAGCGCTTCAAGCGCAAGCGGGAGGAAGCGAAAGCTCCGGAGTTGCGCGAAGAACGTCTTGCAAGGAATATACCCGCGACCATTGATAGCAAAAGGACATGGGACGAACAAATTGGCGACGAGGAGGATGCGTTAGGTCTTGCCGTGGACGTTGAGAGGCTTGCGAAGAAGAGAAAGCTGGAGCAGGAAGCGGCAGAAAGGGCAGAAAATGGAGAAGAACAGGATGGAGAGGAAGGGACATTGGCAAAGTTGAAGAGGCGGGACCAGGAAGACGCTGAGGCTTCCGAAGATGAGGAGGAGGAAGAGCACGACAGCATGCTGGACTCGGACTCAGAAGACGAAGGAGGATTTGGCTCTGAATCAGATTCTGAAGCAGAGCGGTCAAAGTCAAAACGAAAACCAGAGCCGCCGAAGCGCGCAGCGAGTCCGGCGGCATCCACAGCGACTAACCTAGAGCTCTCTCCCGAATTTCTTGTACGTTCAAGGTCGTCTGATCATGCTCTTTGAAGTGCTAATGTGCGCTTAGAAACAAAAATTCCCAGCCTTGTTCGATCCGCCCGCGGAACCTAAAATCCTCGTAACCACGTCAATAAACTCAACGCTTCACCACGAAGCACAAATAGTCGCGTCTTTCCTCCCCAACAGCACATATATCCGGAGAAGCGCTCACGCCCATGCGCACAAATACTCCGTCCGAGAAATAGCGCAGTTTGCCACGAACCGCGGATATTCGTCTTTGGTAATCCTGATGGAAGACCAGAAGAAGCCTGCGGGTCTGGACGTCGTAACGTACGTGTTACTTCTGGCTTATATCTGGTGTTTCCTTGAGCTAACCTTATTAGTCTGCCATCAGGTCCGCATTTTCACTTCACAATCACGAACTGGGTAGAGGGCAAGAAGTGAGTCCTATTTTGTTCTCGATATAAGCCCAAATACTGACACATCGGTAGACTGCCTGGTCATGGAAACCCCACAGGCCATATTCCAGGTTAGTAGATTCGTCCGCTCTTACATTTGGCTCTAGCTAACTGTTTTTCTCCCAGAACTCATCTTGAATAACTTCAAAACTCCGTTGGGTATGCTGACAGCATACCTCTTCAAATCCCTCTGGCCTGCAACACCCCAGATCGAGGGTCGGACGGTCATCACACTCCACAATCAGCGAGATTACATCTTCTTCCGACAGCACAGATACATTTTCCGCGAGAAGAGGGCTACGGAGAAATCCATCGTCGGCACAGATGGCAAAATCGTCAAAGGCGTCGAGGATATCAAGGCCGGTCTGCAGGAGCTAGGCCCGAGATTGTGAGTTTACAGATATATTCGCTGAATTATTCTACAGGACTAATAAGACGCAGTACTCTGAAGCTCAGGAGAATAGACCGAGGCATCCAGTTCAAGAGCGGGCAGGAATGGCAATGGAAGTCCAAGATGGAGAAGCAGAGGACAAGGTTCAATATGTAGGGGGTAGAACTTGGAGATGCAAGCACCAAATGCAGCAAAATACCCAATGTCCGTCATGCCGCTGCTATTTCCTATCATCTCGCCAACAATGTGAGTCTGTTAGGACATAGTGTGACTCGATAGGTTTCTCCTGATGCCTCAACTCCAGCGCCAACTCTCGCAATCAACATCACAACCAGCTTCTCTCTCTGCATTTCTGGAACCCCAAACCCTTGCTGCATATTTCCTATAACTACAAGGAACTCAGTCAAACTCTGTCCTCCCGCACGCTCCCAGAATCACACATGGGAAGCCTCGGTATGTTCGTCAAATGCAATCGCTCGTGAACATTGCAGCACTGGGACTCTCAATCTCTGTGGTACAACGCTTAACGCCCTACTTCCAGAAAAGAAAAAGCGCTAGCAGGCCAACCAAGCACGTAAAAGCAGAAGGAAAATTGCAGTATCCACGTACAATACAATACATCATCTAGCAACGCTCAGCAAAAAACTCCATCCCATGGCCCTCTCCACCAGCACCCCCATCCTTCCCCTTACCTATCCCCCCGACCTAACCTACCTGTTCCCTTTCCGCTAACCTATCCATAACCTACAAAAACAGAAACGCCTGGAAAATGCAACGGGAATGGCTGGTGTAGATGGTAGGTCGGACCCGGGATGGATTAACAGGTAAAACGATTCCGTTCCATTTTGTGAAAGAATATCAAACAGGGTATTCGTGACGGCGGAAAGACCAGACCGCCCAACGCCGAAGATATGGGGTATATGCCGGACAAGGACCTGAGACGGAGTCGTGATGCAGACTGAGATAGGGGCGGTATAACGACCCTCCAGCGTACTACGTACAAGGGAGAAGGGTTTACTTGCCGCCGTACCTAAACTCACCAAACGCACCGGTTGCTCCCGGTGTCATCATGCCGCTGTGCTGTCCGGGCCCAGGTGTGGATGCTAGACCTGCAGGATGGCTTGTCGGCGTGCTTGGTCCATCGCCCCTATGCCCGTGATACATCATTCCTCCATTCATGCCCGGATACCCGCCAAGGCTCTGCTGGTTATGAGCCAGGACTGCAGCTTGGGCCGTAGCGCTGGCAGGTGGGCCTACTCCCGTAAGGCCCCACATCTGTCCGTTCATTTCCTCGGGAATCTCGCCGTTGAAGACTTTCTTCTTCAGTTCCCAGAAGACGCTTCCGGTCAGCCACGCATCAGAGCCAGCCGTGTGCGAAGTACCAATACGAGGGCAACCAAGTTCATCGGCCAGATCCTGGAGGCCCGACTTCGTTCCGAGGTTGTTCAATATGTTTGTCGCCTGTGCCCCGATAACGCCCCGGCGGACGAGATTGGTGGCATGCCGCCACAGGTACTTCACATCCAGCAACCTAGGAAAGTATATCTGCACCAGTTTGCGGTAGGCTTCCTCATCCGTAGGCAATGGTCGGCAACTCAAGAGCTTGATTAAGTAGGCGAAATCATAACCCGAATGGAACGAAACCCAGTTGACGTTATCCATGAGAACGAGCCCAGATGTCGTCAGGAGCGAGCCAAACTCTTCCGGATCGATACCCTGCGTAGGGAATTTCTCGAAGTCCGCACCCGATTTCTTCAGAAGTTGAATAGACTCCTCGTTGTACATGTCCTCCTGGAGATTGAATTTGAAGTTGAAAGTCCAGGTACAAGGGCAAACGACGATCTTGTTTGCATAGTGCTGCAAAGCTTTTGGTTGGTAGCTCAGCTCGGACGCATCAAGGTGAGGAGGGGGTACCTCGCCCTCAATGTTAAATAATGTAATCCCGAGTTGTATGATTTTGAGAATGTCAACGTTACACCGTACGGTCTGGTAATGATAAGAAGCTTTTGTCTGAAAATCTCCGATGGGTCTTGCGATCACGCCGGGGAATTCGGTATCCTAGATGAACTCTTAGCACGCTGGTCCTCAGGTTAAGCGTACCGTGATATTAGACGGAGGTTCTATAACTACCAAGATTTCCAAGAATAGTCTCGAGCCGCCATTTGCGACTGCCTTGAAGAGATGAGAAAGCCTCCAACGAAAAATGCAATGAAATCCACAGGTTGACGAGGGAGAATACTGACCATACTAATGTAAGGATACTGCTCGACTAAAGAGCGTAAGAGGTCCATCTCTTGATGCAGGTTTGTCCGCCATACTTCGCGTATACGCTGCCCCAGTCCTTTCCCACCATCCTGTCCTCGGGCGATATTCGCTTCGTGCAATTGTCCGCCCTGTTGGAACCTTAGGCGCGCCTCGTGGCCATCTAGTCCCGTGCCGGCGCCCAGGCCTGCTGCAGCTCCCAAAGCAGCACCGGCCATACTGCCTCCTATGCCCGCATTAGACTGGAAACCCGCTGGATTGTGTCCGAATACGTTCATATTATTCGCAGGGTTGTTGGGGGCGAATGCGGGGTGTTGAAGGTTATGCTGGTGTTGTTGCTGCGGTATATGGGGCCCACCCTGCTGTAGGGGTCCGGATAGGTGCGCAAATGGATTCGACAGGTTATGGCCGGGAAACCGGCCTCCTTGCGGTGGCATATTGCGATGCTATCGGCGATGGTACAGGGAGCAGTCGGAGCGCATTCGAGGAAAGGGTCAATGCCCGGAGAAGTTGAACGGTCGGTTATCCACTTGCGGAAACGGTTTATGGAATGGGGTTTGAGTGTATTGATACGGGTCGAGTCGGTTTCTAGGCGGGGGAGGTCGTGGATACTATGAAGAGGGGAGCGAGGTGTTGAGGGAGGGTGAAGATCTATTGACGCCGTTGGGTTGGGCCAAGCTCCGTGCCAAGGCTCTCGCGAAACCGAGCTCATAGATATGCGGGAGACGTTCACAGTTGACGCAGCGGTCCGACTCTCTTCCACACAGCTCATTATGCGGCCAACAAGGTGAGTTCACGCCGATCGTGAATTACATTGCTTTCAATGGTACTCTCACGACTGACACCGGCTAGAATTCGTCTGGCAGGGCGCCCCTCCATCACGGGCTTTGACCCCAAGAAGCTGGCTGCAGCATCGAAGAATGCGAAAGGAGACCCCTGGGCACGATAGTACGAGTGACCTGTTTTTATCCAAGGTTCGAGCATCACATTGACGGGATATCAGCGAAGCGTGGCGATATACAGGCCCTTTCACGAGGTGGAACCGCTTCAAGGGCTCCTTCCCCGGCCTAGGCATTGCGACTGTGGCTTTCGGCGTGTACCTAGTCGCGGAACAACTTTTCTTCAAAGATGATCACCATGGACACGACGTACAGGGCGGGCATACGCATATATCGTAAAAGGGAGAGGGTCGATATCTGAAAGACACTGTGCTGAAATGCTGTATACATATAGTTCATCCATTCGATGGTGAGGGAAATAAGCATGCATAACTTTACTACACGTCAGTGCCAGTAGTACGGTCTTCTCGACGCATCAGAACATGGGCTTGGAAACAACAATGCACAAGAAGCTTCATCTCTATTGGAGCATTACCAGCGAGCTTCTGGTTTCATTCCTACGTACTAGAACTGACGACCTGCTACTAGCCTACCGGATATAACTCATGGACAGAATGTAGTCCGAAAGCTACATTCCATGCACGCATTTGTTTCAAGCCAATGAATAGATGTGCTTCGATTACAATCAAAAATGAGACTCAACACGCCGCGACCGTGGAAAAAAGGAAGCCGCCATTTTTAGAGTGGAAAACCTAGCGTCACCCTTCCAGGAGCATCCGAGGAACTCCAGTCATAGGTAACGGTTTCTACTTCACCAGAAGAGCATACTCGGAACCAATGTAGAGCAGCCGCAATCGAGGCAAGTCCGAATAGACTATCCCTCGTGATAGGGTATGGGTCCTTAATCCACTCCGTGCCGGGTCTCCCAATTTAGCTTGGGTTCCACGACATACGTACCTACGTAGTACAAAGCCAACCAGAATTCCTTGGTTGAGGAAACCCGATCTGTATCTTCCCTCTAGAGAGAACTATTTTAGAACTTGATTACGAAGCGGTACCTTAGGGTACGACTATGCGGTCAAATGAAGATTCGAAATCTTTACCCGGGATGTATTGAGGAGAACAAGCGAGCTAGCACGAGAAATTGTGCGCAGCATCTTGCCATTTCTTGTCCTAGTAGGTTTCCTACAGTGCTGCTTCTTTTCACTCCCATTTGAATAGCACTGATTGTTACCTTGTCAGCACGACTGCGTTAGCTACGGTCGAATCAGGCCACCAAAAGACTCAATATTCCCGCCTTTATACCTGGATAGAGCGCTGTGAAACAAATCACCTTGCCCAGCGGGTTCAGCTCAACTGGAATCGGATAACCGCAGTGGGTTGCACGATACATACCTTTGTCTCGAAATTCGCATTGTGATTCGTCCACTTAAGACGCGCTAATTAGTAATGAGAGCTTATTCTAACCACACAGGTCCTCATGCACGACCATACAAGTGTTGGCGGAAAGTGGTGCCTTCCACCAGAGGCACGCCTACGCCTGCCAACCGCCCTATTATTGTTTACCTCTAATAGAGCCAGTAGCTAGCTAGCTAATTGTTTATATAATCTGCTAATCCTCTATAGATTAAATCTTTACTTATTTCCTTACTTTGCTCCTACTTATAGGTTATAAGCCTAGAGTTACTTTTGCTATATATATAAACTTTGTATTAAGCATTAACGTGTTTCCTAAGCGAGCGGCCACTCCTAACCGAACGGCCACCCTCCTAAAGTTGCATCGCTTTCTAGCCTAATGCTACAATACTACCATCTAACAGAGAGTTATATAGGATATTAAATTATAGCTAAGATGTATCACTATCATTTGTATCCTCGATCTCTATCTTACATGTACACACATTGTAGCCAGTTTCACCGTAATGTCTATAGTGCCTCTCTCTACACATCCTCTTTGCAGGCTTCTTACCCCCTCCTTCCTCACCAACCACCTCAGGAGCAATCAAATCAAGTACCTCACTGTCAGATGGTAAGCCAGTTTATGGATATCCTATCTGGGACTGGAGAGAAGGACTGGGAGAAACTGTCTGTACCGGTACTGTCTGAGGACATGTGGCTAGTGATTCTGTAGTGGCTAGTGCCCTGCACAGCCTTGGTGCCCAGAGAAGGAACATCAAAACCGGTATCAGGCCCCAGCCTCACACACACAAGCACACACCTGAATACAATCAGTCAACCCATCTTCAATCAATCTTTCTGTCACCGTGACATCTTCAGATACCATCAAATCTGACACTCACCAACAGTAAATGTATCCTCTGTTCGGATATACTTTCTTTTGTGATCTTTCCACTCTGTTGTAGCCTCAGCTATCTCTCGGAGCCCTGCCATTTCCTTGTGCATCAATACCATTTCATGTGCTATCTTTTCAGCACCTTTTCTAAACTGATTGAAAGCTTCAAGGATAGAAGCAGGTGAAGAGCTTTTGTGCCTTTGAATCCGATCATGAATAAGCATAGATTGAGCCTCTATCTTGTGGGCATTGCATGGTGTTTTAGATTCTCATATGGCGTCCTGTGATGCTAGAGGTATAGGCATGTGAAGGACCATATCAAGCTTTGATAATATGCCCTCAGGGTTGTATGGGACTAGTCCAGCAGCTCAGAAACTTGCACAGATATGATCTCTAGAAAAGGCCTTATTAAAGGCCTTTATAAAGGCTGGCAGGAAGCTCTCTTTCTTGATATGCTTGGTGCTATACTGTGCCAAGACTGAAATCTCATCTCCATATGCCCACTTCAACAGTGAGAAATACACCAAATCAAGTGGTTGTAGGATGTATGATGAGTGAGATGGCATACAGAGAACAATAATCATCTCCTCCTTACAGAACTTATGAAACTCCAAGGACTGATGGCTCTCATGGCCATCGACAATCAGCAACCTGTATGAACCTATACTGTGTGCCTTTGTATGTGTGTTAAAGTGCTTTAGCCATGCAATCGCAAGCTCGTTTGATGTCCAGCCATTAGGACTAACCTCAAGGACCCAGTCCCGAGGTACGTCCTTGTACCAGGAAGAGATAAGCACCTTGCCAGCGAAGATAACAAAAGATAGGATTGCCTAGCCAGCTGTGCTGATGCCCTGGATTACAGTAATCCACTCACGGTTACCTGGCTGTATCCTCTTTGGAGTATTCTGCTTTTCAGAGCCTGTAAAAACAATCTGAGCCTTGATCTGACCCATCATAAAGCCGGTCTCATCGGAGTTGTAGGTGTCTTCAGTGTGGATGCTGTACTTCTCCTTGACAGACTGGACAAGTGAGAACCAAGGGCTTATAATGTGTGGATCTTCATTTAGAGCTCGCTGGTGATCGTACGGATGGCTCCGTCGAAGCTTGATCTCAGGTGTACATTTGTTTAAGTTGTCAACCCAGAGGTAGCCTACAGGCAGTTGGCCACACTCTGCAAGCAGGTCATTGGCCATATCTTGAACCATAGTCCTCGTAGCTCCAATTCCTCTTGAATCCAGATCAAGTATATATGCGATAATCGAGTCCTCTTCTAGCTTGGTTAACCTCTTCGAATTAGGCTCGCAATCACGTCGGGAAAGCTGGCCAGCATATCTAGCTCGGAGGGTCGTTCACGGAACATTATAGACTACAGCAGCGTGTTTTACATTCTCAATTTCATTTTGTTTAAGAGCAAGGATAGCGAGCTGCTGCGAACTTTCATTAGAAGTCATTTGCGCATTGTGTGGCAGAGATATCATGGTATGAGTTTGATGTTGGATGCGACTTCAGGAGGGTGGCCGTTCGGTTAGGAGTAGCCGCTCGCTTAGGAAACATATTATACTTAAATATTCTAAAGAACTACTAACTAATGAACTAACTATTAAATTGTTATTAATACTAATTAACTAATCCTCTTAATTAAACAATTAACTACTCTAATCTATTGCATCTTATTATAGACTAAATTAATAACTGAGTCTAAGACTATGACACAGCTATACTAACTAACATACATCCTCTCTCGAGGCTCTCATATGTGTTAGGCTTAAGTGAGAGCAGTGAAACTGCTTGTTAAGGCAGAAAAAAAAGGAAGGAAAAGGGGTAGGTAAAGGAGTGTAGAGGAGGAGAAGGTGATGAAAGGAAGTGAGTATGATAGAATAAACAAAGGAAAACCTAAACATTTTTCTTCTAAGATCTTATCCTGTTATACCTGTTGTCTTTTTATAGTTTTGTCTGTTTTCTGTATGTTTTTCTATTGTCTGTCTTTGATTCCATGTCCTCTAGAGGCTCCTGTTATAGGAGCCACTTTTGGGTAACGATTTGGATCCTTTCAAGGTAGGTAAATAAGATCTTCCTACCCTCTGGCATGTAGAAGAGCTTATACAGAGTAAGAGGAGACTTTAGTGCTTCTAAAGCTTCCTTCCTTTCCTGCTTGTAGTTCTTGTAGTATAGAATAAGATATTCTGGTGTTTGCTTTTCTCTGCAGCCTCTAAAACAAGTAGCTGTGTTACTTTTGCCTATAAGCTTAGAATAAGACTTAAAAAAGCCTTTTCTAAGCTTTAACTGGTAGAAGGCACTGTGTACCCTCTTAGGAAACTGTTCCTTTGGTGTGGTGGATAGAAAAGGAATGGTATAGTTGCAGATATAGGCATAGTGTTTACTATGCCTTTTACTGTTCTTCTGCCACTACTGTTGTCAATCTTCCAAGGTCCTGTCCTTAATTTTACTTTTAAGGGATAGGAAGGTGGTAATAGAAGCTGCATCGACCCTCTCTCTATCCTTAGTGCCCTTGTTTGCTCTTATTTTAGGTGCCCATGGTTTAAAAACTGGATAGTCTTCAATCTCCCAATTAGGAACTAGGTCCTTCTTCCTAGCCACTAGGTATTCTAGTTACGTTATAGGCTCTAGAAGCTGTATAGCCTTGTTAGAACATATAGAGTCTTCTAGTTTATCCAGCATAGGAGCTAGATAGGCTTCTTTTACTGTATGTTGCTTGTTGAATTTTAGAACTCTAACTATATAAGAATTGCACAGTTTCTTAAATCTTACAACAGGAGGAGGTAAAGCTGCTTCTATCTCCATTGCTAGAGTAGAAGAGGACTTAAATGCTCATAGAATTTGTGTAAGAGCTTTGTGTTGTAGAGAATTATACTATTATGCGAAGAGATTACGTTTCCCCTTGTCCTACCAAACAGGAACTCCATAGTCTTGTCAGATTTGATGGTATCTGAAGATGTCACGGTGACAGAAAGATTGATTGAAGATGGGTTGACTGATTGTATTCAGGTGTGTGCCTGTGTGTGTGAGGCTGAGGCCTGACACCGGTTTTGATGTTCCTTCTCTGGGCACCAAGGCTGTGCAGGGCACTAGCCACTGCAGAATCACTAGCCACATGTCCTCAGACAGTACCGGTACAGACAGTTTCTCCCAGTCCTCCTCTTCAGTCCCAGATGGGATGTCCATAAACTGGCTTACCATCTGACAAGTCTACAATAGAATTTATACAGGCAATATATAACTGCCTGGTAGCTTGTACGAAAAAGCCCCTTTGTGTGTTCCCAAGTCTCTTTATAGCAAATAGAGCTCTTGTCGCTGCAGTGATCTTTTTACAGACATGAGATTTGAAGGATAACTTAGAATCTAAAAAGACTCCTAGCCATCTAACCTCTGTCTTAGGCTCTATAGTTGCTCCTCCTATAGTAACACTGTCTGTTACTGCTATTCGCTTGTTGTAGAAGTGGATAAGCTCTGTCTTTTCAATATCGAAGGCAATAGCAGAGTGCTTAGCTGCTGTAACTAGCTTGCCAGCTATCTTTTATAGAATTCGGCAGTTTTTCTGTGCAGAGTTTGAGGCAATAGAGAAGGAAAAGTCATCAATGTAGCTTACTTTAAAAGCTACATTCCCTTCCTTTTTACAAAGTTCACTTATGTAAATAAGGAACAAGATAGGGGATACAGGAGAGCCTTGTAAGATTCTTGTATTTATCTCCTCTTTGTCTTGTATTTGCCCATTAAACTGTAGCTATAGTTCCCTGTCTTCTACAAAAGAAGCAATCTACTTTATTAGGCTAAGGGGTAAACCTAGCCTAATGCAAATAGATAGGAGCTGGTTTTTAGAGACATGGTCGAAGGCTCCCTTTATGTCTAATAGAAGGGTAGAGACTATCTTCTTTTTCTGCTGTTTGCTCTTCTCAATGTAGTTGAGAAGTAATAAGATAGTATCGATTGAAGACCTCTGTTGCTATCCCCCTATTTGGCTATTGTCTAGCAAGTCTGTTGTATTTGCTAGGTAGCCTAAGTGAGTAGCGATTATCTTCTCTAATACCTTGCCAAGGCAATTAATAAGAGAGATAACCCTATAAGACTTAGGGAGAGAGTAATCCTTTTTGTTTGGCTTTGCAAAGATAACCTCTATCACATCTTTCCATACCTTAGAGTAGTGCCCTAGGTTAAATAAAGCCTTATAGAGATGGTAAAGCAAGCTCCCTATAGCAGCAAGAACCTCCCTAAGGACTAGGAAAGATAATTGATCTGGCCCTGGTGCTTTCTTAGGAGAGCTAGTCTCAATAGCTTGTTTAACCTCAGCTTCTTCAAGCGGTGGCCATTCCCAATCCCTAGGCTTGTAGTCTCTCCACCTAGATAGAAAGGTAACAGGAAGCAAAGAAAATAGCATTTCTCTTAGAGTTTTACATTGTTCCTTAAACTCTTCCGCTACACCTTCTTTGTCTTTGTATACTAAAAGAGGAATACATCTTGTAGTTCTCTCCTTAGTATAGCGAAGAGCAGTGAATATTTCCTTATCTTTTGCCTTTTCTAGGAAAGAATTCCAGCAATTTGTCTTAGCCTCTTTAATGCTGGAGAAATAGAAGTTTCTAGCATTTTTATAGGCTATTATCCGGCTCCTTGCTATAGGCTATTGTTGTAGTTATTTTAAGCAACTCGCCATCTTCTTTCTAGCTTGAGAAAGTGCCTCTGTCCACCAAGGTTTCGAATATTCAGATTGCCTAGCTAAAGGAATAGCTATATTCACCACTTCTTGGATACAAGCTGTAAGTGTAACAGCTACCTCCTCTGCCTGTTCTATTGCAGTATTGCTAGAGGAAGATACTTGCTCTTCCAGTGTAGTAATCTTAGCCTCTAAGCCTTCTGTCTCTGTTGCTATAAGCAGGTATTCTTTAAAAAGCTTCCAGTTAGCCTTTTTAAAGTTAAACCTGCTAAGCAATGGGTGGAGGAATTTATCTACCTCCTTGGTAAATAAGGAAAAGCCAATTGTAGCATGGTCAGAACCTGTAGCCTCTAGCACTGCCCAGTTATCAAGCTTGCTCTCCTTAAAAGAAGGGGTATAGAAGGCTAGGTCTATAATAGATTGCTTAGTAAGGTTAGAGCGGAAATAGGTGGACTCTTCTTCCTTATTAAACAATTAGCAATTATAGCCCTGCAGCTATTCTACCAAGTCCTGGCTCTCTCGGATGACATTCTGAGCCGTGGAGTTCCACCAAGGATGGTGGCAATTGAAATCTCCTAAAAGGGCAAAAGGAAGCTCTAGATTAAGTAGCAAAAGAGCCCTCCTAATAGTAGTAGCCCCTAGAGGTTGTATTATGGAATCTTTTTTTAATTTCTTTTCATTGTAGATGTTGAAAAGAAGGAACCTTTCAGTAGAGCTGTAGATCTCTAGGGCCAAAAAGTCCCCATTCTCTAAGTTCCTTAGCTGAATAAACTGAAAATTTGTAGCTTTTCGAAGATAAAAAACTACCCTTGGCCGTAAACTAGTACTAGGAAGTACAAATTCATATGCAGAATGGGAGATAGTAAAGTAACTATCTTTCTCCTTGTCTTTCCACATGCAGAGTTCTTGTACAGCTAGGATATCTGTCTGTCTCTTAACTGCAATTTCGAGGAGTGTTTGTTGTGCTTCTTGTCTTTTCCCTGTATTGTGTTGAATAATAGACAATTCACCTTTAAGTTTCTTAGGCTTATTGTCCAAAATTGTATAGGAATCTCCTCGAAGCTGTTCTGTCATTAATGTGGAAAGGTTTTGGCAGTCTTCCACACTGGATAGTCTTTGCTGTTAGCAAAGTGGCCTCCCTTGCAATTAACACACTTTGGGATGGTGTGTTTACAGGGCCTGCCTTTAGAAGAACATTCTAGACAATTATGTTCCTATGTTTTGTGGGCTTCTCCTCACAGCCTACAAGCTAGCTTGTAGCAGCTATCTGTAGGGTGGCCAAATCTCTGGCATTTACCACATTGGTGGGAAGGAGAGGTAGTAAGATATTTAACTATCTTAACTGTCTTGCCAGCAATTATAATCCTATTGTGATGTAGAATAACACTGCGGGTTTCTTCATCTTTTACAGCAAAAACAATGGATCCTGTTTGCTGTCCCTCCCTTGTTTCCCTAGTAAGCTATCTAGGGTAGCCCACTATAGAGATAGAGGAATTGAAAGTCTCTATCTCTTCCTTTAGGGCAGTGCCAGCCCTTTTCCCTAAAAATTCAGGGGCTAGAGGAACCCCATGGGCAACAATTTGTGCTTAAGTCTCAATCCTTTGCTCACGGTTAAATCGAAATAGATTCTGCCATTTTTCTTTATGTTTAATAAGAAAATCTGCATTGTAGTCCTCTGTGGTGGTAAGGACAATATTTTGCTTGCCTCTAGACTTAGAGACAGCAGCAACAACATGCTTTTTAGCTATAGAAACAGCCAAGAGACAGTGGTTTATCTTGTTTCTTAGAGATAGAGAATCTATCTCCTGTCCCTCATCTTCCTTGCTAGTAATAAGTACTAGTTTTCTCTTAAGGAAGAGTTCTTTTTCTTCCTTTTTCTTTGCTGCCTTACTTTGGACAAGGGTAAATGGTTGTTCCTTAGCCGTTAGTTTAGCAGTTTGGGCAGCAGCATTTGCCTTAGAGGGCAAGGAAGAGGTATTAGTAGCTTTAGCAGCTACTTGTGCAAAGGTAAGGCCTTGTGTTTGCCCCTTATTTATCTTTGGAGCAGCAGGGTGTTGTGGCTTAATAGCAGCAGCTAAAGCCTTTATGTTATTGCTAATCACAGTGATAAGCTCTTGCATTTGTTTTTCTTGCTTATTAACAAGATAGGAGCAGGAGATTGCTCTTTGTTTAGTATCTGTTGTAGTGCTGTGGTGATTTCTTGTACATTGTCCTTCCTTTGCCCTTCTAGCTGTGGAATAGCTAGTTGAATTTGAGAAAGGGCCTACTTTAGGCATACCTCAGCAGGGGAAGTCGAATTGGCTTGAAAAAGCAGAGGAGGAGCTCGAAATTTGCCTATAGCAATATGCTTAGGCCTGGGTTTCTCTAGGGATAGGTCTGGATGATCTCTCTTCTGAGTAGAGGGGGTAGAAGGGGCAAAACTAGCAAGATTGCTAGTAGAAGCAAAGCTGCTAGCCACTAGGCTGCTAGTAGGCTTAGCAGCAGTTCGAATAACAACTTTAGAAGAGTTGTTTTCCCCTATTTCAATATCTGAGTCCTCACTTTCAGAAGAAGAAGATGAATAGATAGAGGAGATAGCTATCTCCTCTTGTTGTTTCTCCTCCTCTTTCTTTTTCCTCCTCTTATCTCGGTCCATGGGAAAGAAACAAAGGAAAGATAGGAAAACCTAGTACAGGTGGTAGGAGGCAGCTAATTTTTAGCAGCAAAAGATAACAGATTCCCATCCAAGGAGTCTTTAATAACCTCCTCTGGGACTTTATACCCTCTGGCTAGGGGTAAGGGGACCACTGTTCTCTAGCGATTACAGTAGATAGTAAGGGTCTCTGTCTAAATCTCAAGCGGTCTGTGAATGTAGTGCTCTTAGTTCAAGGAGACTCCTCTTACATAGAGCTTTCAACTCCAAGTTAACCCTATTGCTCCTAGTTGCCTAGGTAGAGTGAGCAGAGACTAACAGAATAGCGCCTTGGTCTATACTGTCACTTGGCCTCTTCCTAGAAGCTGTGACTATAGCTCTTTCCCTAGAAAAGGTGGGTGCCTTGCTAAAAAAGATCCAACTCTTTTCTAGTATAGAAAATCCAGGGAAAATTGTATGGTCTCGTCCTTGCAGAGACAAGGGCAGCGGGATGTGATGAAAAATGTGACGGTGGCTGATTTCTTTTGTGATTTTTTGTTGAATTGTTGTGGTTGTTTTTTGTGGGTAGGTGATCGGTGTTGGTCTGGTTTGGGTGGATATGGCTGATGCCTATGGCTAGTGTGGTTAAGCCACAGGCTGTAGGCATGGCTGGTGCGGCCTGCAGACCTGTTGAAGAAGCTGAGGTTAAACAAGCTATTGAGACTAGCTCTTCTAAGAAAGCACCAGGGCCAGATCAATTATAAGCAGGTGTTCTTTAAAAAGCTTCCAGTTAGCCTTTTTAAAATTAAACCTGCTAAGCAATAGGTGGAGGAATTTATCTACCTCCTTGGTAAATAAGAAAAAGCCTATTGTAGCATGGTCAGAGCCTGTAGCCTCTAGCACTACCCAGTTATCAAGCTCACTCTCCTTAAAAGAAGGGGTGTAGAAGGCTAGGTCTATAATAGATTGCTTAGTAAGGTTAGAGCGAAAATAGATGGACTCTTCTTCCTTATTAAGCAATTGGCAATTATAGCTCTGCAGCTATTCTACCAAGTCCTGGCTCTCTTGGGTGACATTCTGAGCCATGGAGTTCCACCAAGGATGATGGCAATTGAAATCTCCTAAAAGGATAAAAGGAAGCTCTAGATTAAGCGGCAAAAGAGCTCTCCTAATAGTAGTAGCCCCTAGAGGTTGTGTTGTGGAATCTTTTTTTAATTTCTTCTCATTGTAGGTGTTGAAAAGAAGGAACCTTTTAGTAGGGCTGTAGATCTCTAGGACCAAAAAGTCCCTATTCTCTAAGTTCCTTAGCTGAATAAACTGAAAATTTGTAGCTTTTCGAAGATAAAAAGCTACCCTTGGCCGTAAACTAGTACTAGGAAGTACTAATTCATATGCAGAGTGGGAGATAGTAAAGTAACTATCTTTCTCCTTGTCTTTCTACATGCAGAGTTCTTGTACAGCTAAGATATCTATCTGTCTCTTAACTGCAATTTCGAGGAGTGTTTGTTGTGTTTCTTGTCTTTTCCCTGTATTATGTTGAATAATAGACAATTCACCTTTAAGTTTCCTAGGCTTATTGTCCAAAATTGTATAGAGATCTCCTCGAAGCTGTTCTGTCATTAATGAGTATATAGAGATAAAGATAACCTAATACGTGTTTTATTTAGAGGATGCCTTAGCTTTTATAACTGCTTGCTTTATAAGACAATTATAGATACAGTATAACCTTGCTAGATCTACTATGTCTATAGTTAGTCTCTAACTTAAACTTATAGCTAAAACTAAAGATAAATAAATGCGTTCTAAGATTGCTAACTAAATTGTTTAGGCACTTAAATAAGCTAAATACCTTAGTTATTAATAGCATTATAAGCTAAAAGGTCCTGCCCTTAATAAAACTAATAAAATCCTATACTATTTAGGCTATAACCCTGTAGCTATTATAGAAAACAAGTATAAAGTCCCCTTGTTTAACTATCTTAAGGATATTAAAGGATTAGTTAGAACGCTATGCCCTTACCTTACTAATCTAATGTCTGCTGTTAGTATCTTTAGTTAAAAACTAGCTAATTATCCCTAGATTAGATCTTGCTACAATTAGGATATATACAAGCGCCTAACTTACTCCTACCTACTAGATTAGATTAATCCTAGTGCCTACTTACTAAATAGACAACTTGTAGATAAGAACTCTAACTATTACTACAGTTAGGCCCTTTCCTCTTCTAAAGATAGTAAACTAGTTAATAGGAATTACATACCTAATAGTAATAATTATACAAACACTCTAGCACCTAGTTAGTTATTTAAGGAGTATCTTAATTAGTATAGGAATAATCTACAATCTTAATTAAACAAGCTAGTGTAACCTAAGTTAAATAAGCTAATGTAATCTAAATTAAATGAGCTATAGACTAATTAGACTTAACAGGACGCTTACTAGCAGTTTATAGCCTTAATCCTACAACTGCAAGTCTTTATTCCTGCGCTAACGACCGCCTAAGCTCTAGCTTAAAGCTGCTAGACTACTAAGCTAACTAAACAACCTACTACGCCTCGGCTAAATCTGCTAAAGAGACAAACGCGAAGTTAAGTCGCACGCTAGTCAGCCCCTTTAGATTAGCAAGGCTCCCTAACGTTTAACGACCTTAAGAAACAAATTAAGGCAGCTAAGAAGAACAAGAAGTCTAGCAAATGAACGATTACGTCCTGTGTACTGGTTATACAATCTGCCGATCCTCCATAGATTGAATCTTCACTCATTTCCTCACTTTGCTCCCGCTTATAACAAGTTGAGATGGGGGGTCTCATATCACTAAGCTACGGAATCTGCCACAAGAAAACTGCCGAATGTGTGCAACAGCTCTCACGCTGGTAAGTCCAGATCGAACAGCTTGGTCACGCCGGATGAAACCTCATGCGCTGCGACCGAACATGGGGCTACCTGTGGAAACACCAGCTCACTAGCACGGTCACTTCAGAATTCAGCAAGCGGTCGTTCAAAAGTTCAAAAGGAACGGCAATTCATGACCTGCGACACGTCACCGGCGGGGAACCCTTTCGCGTCCTGTTCTTTGACCCGAAGTTTTCTCGTGATTTCCCATACCTAGGGTAGTTGGAGGCTCTGATGAGAACACTGGAGACCCCAAAGCAAGGAACAACCTGGCTTTTCTGTTTGGTTACGCAGCTGTACTGTGACAGTATCTATTGGCGGTGAGCAACTGAGTCGACGTTTACAGCATGCGGGATCGCCGAGGATGCCGCTCGCTGATGGTGGACCCGAATTCTTCCTGAAATAGTACGTTTTCCAAAGATGGGATCCAAGGAGACTCCCGTACGACATCCGACATCAGTTCATGGTAGGGTCTGATGCTGTAGGAAAGCTCCTCAAGAGTCGCTAGACCCCAAGGCGTTCCCAATTTGCAAATCTGCAGCCATCTGCAAGGCACCCGCCGGTCGGCCGATGTGCAAGCGGTTTTGATTTGAGAAACTGGCAGCTCGCTGCGCAATACAGAGTACTGGTTTCTGCTAGAGCAGCCGTCGAGATATCTTTCTTGGGTGGATGAATCTTCAACCGAAACCATGGATGACACCGACGATCAGGACCATCACGACACGGACTCGAATGCGGATCCAACAGTCCCTGGTGCTGGATAACGTGCAACACAGGTGGTTTCTAATGCGTCCCACCGCTCGGTTCCTACTAGTAGATCTCAATACGCATGTACTTGGCCTTTGCAGCACCCTCGATTCCACAGCAGCGGGCGCCACGTACAACATCAAAGAAACGTCCTGATTGAGTGTCGGCATGCAATTTGAACATTTGTGAACGCGAAAAGCAAAGTTACAACAGCGTAACTCATCCGAACGTTGTGATTGTTCCACCCCCACGTTGGCGCTCGCTGTCACCAGTGTCGTTGCCAGCAACGGCACGAAGCTCCACCTCATTCGGATCTCCACTGCGTGGTTTTTTCTCGTCGCGTATACGGAGTATCGTCTTACCGCCCGCGCGCTGAGAAAGATCAACAGCATGTATTGCAGCGCATGGGAACAACGATGAAGTCACAACGGTGTTGTAACTTGTGCAAGCCCCCGGCGAGCACCGTTAAGCGCCGTCTGTTTTGTACTTGGAGGCGAGGACGCTAAATTCACCGTTTCAGGAACGCTCAACGTGATCACGGCGCAATGCAGTGGGCATGTTTTCTGTTCCACATAGGGCAGGCCACGATAACCCCCCGCAAGGCCGCGTTTCGATCCCGCTGTTTCACGATGTGGCCCGGGACCATCTCGAGGAGAAAGGGTGATCGCCGCGCAGCGGTCGCTTCAGCCCGGGATCTGGTGTGTCTTCAGATGGCTCCAGCTCGGCACTTTCATCTGTTTTATCCGAGCGCTGAGGTCACTGACCGACCCGCTACCAAGGCGCGGCCAGCATACTTTTGCTTACAAGAGCCCCTTGTCCCGCGCGACTTCGGCACTCGGCGCCCGAGCACAATGATCAATCCTCCTCCGTCCCCTTGTAACTCTGGCGTCCCACTGGGCGCAACGAGGCACGCCTGACGGTACACAGGTGGCAGTAGATCGTCACCAGCTTGTGCCAGCCCAGCGATGAGACACTGGACTCGACAGATCCACCGTCCGGCTCGCAGACAAAAACGCCAAAGCAGCAGATTAAAATCAATTGATCCGACCATACGCTGCACCATATTTAGCCGACTTTTCGGCCTCTTGACCACTCATCGTCGACGTCGAATTGTTCCAAACGTCCGGATCCTCTTCCGTTTCTCCCCACCTCCCTCTAACAGCTAGGTAGAAGCTCCTTTTGCCAGCCTGCCCATGTTTCACTGCTGATCCCTGGCCCCGTCCATTACCCCGTCCCTCGCCCAGTCCCTGTTGCACTATTCTCAGAGAGGCAGAGCACAGAGCGCTCTCTGTACAAGTACACACCAACTCCACATGCTCGCCCAACCCTCATCCCTACGCGTGTCGGACGTGGTGGAAACGCTCGACCTCTTTTACAACACGCCCCGGTCCCACAACATGCGGCGTTGCACTTCCCATCCCATATCGTCCCTCCTTCCTCGCCAGAATCTGGGCCGGATCAAGGCTTCCCTTCGAAAGTAGACATATCTACACGCGACTTCCCATTCACCGAGGGGTTTCTTCCCGTTCCAGTCATCATTGTTTCTCCCTGCCTCCCACGTCAGCCATAACGGACGTTGGAGCCTTTCTCTCTCTCTCTCTCCCCCATCGCCAGAAGAGCTCTTCGGTCTCTCGCGGGAATGACATATAGCATCCCCCGGTTTTAGTTCTGCACCCTTCCTGCGCCTGTCAGCAAAATCTCTCATTAGGTTATCCTGGAGAGCCGCTCCCTGCATCCGTTTTGTTACGCAAAGCTACCGTTGCTCATTACCTACTTCGCGGATAAGCCAATCGTTTTAAGAGGTACGCATATTGCTCACAACATGATTGCAGCTCAGCTTCGCTATATCTCTGCTCTGTCAGGACGGTTTGAGATCCTTGCCCCCTGTGTCCTGCCCTGGTCTTCCATCCCCGCTTGCAACTGTCGCCAAAAGTACGGACGCATGGTCCAACTGACACATCCAGCAGGAACTCATTAGCCTGGACTCTGGTCTCTATAATAAACACCCGAGAACGCGTGCGCGACAGGTTTTCCCAGGGTATACGGCGCGACATAACCCTCAGACCTCCATGGTTGTTGTCGTGAAAGTCCTCGAGCAGTTGCGGGGCTTCGTCTGTGCCTCCCCAAAGTTTCTCTACCCACATCCGAGGACTTTCAACGCGCTCGCTGAGCCGTCTTTAATATCCAACCGATGTTCCTGTTCAATAACAAGGGCAATGCGGTGCCGCGCTCTAGACGATCCTCGATAGAGTCCCCGGTCACCAACTCCTTGGCCCCAACATCGCCCGCAACATCTGACACCTGGGCCCCTCAATCCGATGCCTCATCTTCTGCAGAGATGCCCTCTTCCGAACCTCAAGACCGCCAGCAATTGGGAAAGAGAAGTTCGGTGTTCAAGCTTCGGTCCAGGAGTAATACAGCGGCGTCAACTGCATCATCATTCGTATCAATATCTTCCGCCATGGTGAGAGCGGAAAGCGCACGCGGCGCAGATAGCCGCCAGTTCCCAGGGCAAAATCTTCTGGACTTCTCTGGATCAAAGCGACCGTTGTTTGCGCGTGGTAAAAGGGGAAACCGAAGAAGCGGACAATTCTCTCCTAGCTCTCAATTCGAGGATGACGGCGAGGTGGAGGAGAGCGGCAGAAGAAGTTCGGTACTGCGGAAAGGCAAAAAGGTTGCTGACCAGACTGAGGACTCACGTAAGTGTTTACCATTCCGAGACTAACAAGTCACTCATTCCTCTGTAGCGAGCAGTCTCAAACTCCGGATTTCAAGCCCTTTCGATTTCCAACATGTCTCGCATGCGGACCGCCGTCACATCACTTCTCTAGATGCGACACCAGAGCAAAATGGAACAACAGAACACAGAGGCGCCCTCAAAGGCATCAGGGCAGACGGCCTGCACTTTGACAATCTCTCCTCCGATAGTCTTGCTGCGCCTGAGTCAAGAGCAGCGTCTGTCATGGGATTTAGGTCCCAAGCTATGAGCCCATCATTTGCCCCCGAGCACGACGTCAGCTCAGCGACACTCAGAACAGCACGATCCGTCGAAAGCTTCTCGCAGCCCGGTATCCTACCTCGTGCACACCGTCACACCCGGTCCGCCACGCCATCGAGCCGACCGTTCTCTCCCATAGATGATGCGCTCGAGACTGACCTCTCTGGTCGAAGAGTGGCAGCATCACCTCATTCTAATAGAAATTCTGGGGTTTGGGACAAGTTTGTGCCTTTGGTGTCTCCTTTCCTCGATAACAAACTTCCGACGATAGCTGATGAGTCGGATAATTTCGGTCATGCGATCACAACCCCAGATGATTCCGCTATCCATGCCATCACGCCAATCTACAGTCCCGGGCTTGAGGATGTGGCAGAGGAGCCCGAACGATTTTCCAGTCCGAGGCCTGCGCCATCACCTCCAATGCGATCCCCACGGCCCCCGCGCTCACCGTTCTTCGATTCAATCTCATCGCGTAGCGCCCAACGGACCCCGATTTCGAGAACCAATAGCCGCTCTGGGTCCGCGACTTCCTCGAAACCAACAACACAGAGGGCGCCGATAACGCGGCCGATTTCGCAAATGTCTGACACTCTAGGCTCTTCCACTCCTGCTAAACGAAACTCTCTTCGCAGGCCATCAACGACGAGACGAAAATCTAATACTTGGCGTGTTATTGAAGAATCGTGGGAAGACGATGTAGATTTCATCTATGAGAATGCCCTAGAAGCCGACTGCGAATTTGACTGGGAAAACGGTTCGGATGGTGCAAGGACTCCCGAGGACAGAGAGCGTACCCCACAACAGCAAGATGGCCAGCAGAATGGCCAGGAGCCTACTTCTGCCTCGAACCACTCCCGTACGATATCGATGCAATCCGAAGAGGAATTTGTGGACAATTCGACCTTCTATCCAGGCAATTTCCGCCCCTCGCTCCTCGTCCCCAGTACCATCAGTGTCCCAGAACTAGAGTACCGCTCCGCGCTTTCTGCTTCCACCGCGGATACCGGAATGCACACGCCCTCAGATCTCTTCAGCTCCATGGATCGCCGACAAGCCCCTTATTCGGAAAGCGAGGGTTTCGTCCTTACGCCTTCCATGTTGATTCCCCCGGAATATAAGGAACAGCCTCGCGACGAGATGTACAATGATCTCCTTGCGAATTATGAAGGGTCGGATCGACACTTCCCCATTCTCGATGCCCGAAAGAGCATCGCCAGCTCTTCTCGTAGCAGCCACATTCGCTCCAGCAAGCGGAGTTCCTACGACAGCAGCCTTATGTCCTCTGGCATTTGGAGCACGCCCGTTCGTCGGTCCGCAAGCTCATCTGGCAGCCTTCCGGAACTTGTCCACTCACGGCGGTCTCGCAAGGACATCAATGCTGCAGTCGAGCAGCTAAGCCAGCAGGTTGCGGCGGTCACCACTGGCGGCAACAGCATGACCGAGACTGAGGACGATGATGTCACTCCCCCCGGACGTCAGTGTCAAGACCGCACGTTCTTCGCGTCAGAAGATGAGGAGGAGGCTCAATCATCCCAATTCGCAATTGAGAGCGAAGTCCGCGCATCCCTCGACCTCGCCCAGCAGGGCTCATCACGTTCATCCCGACAGCAACCTCACGGTCACAAATACGCTTCGTCCGATGGCGCGGCCAAGCTGCTCGCGTCCCCGATGATGCGTACTCCAGAGCTACAGCAAGCACCGAAAGGACGCGCCCGAGCTGCTAGTTCTGCGGCACGAAACTCTAGGCCATATCTCAGTCTATTTCCCACACCGCCGAAAACAACACCTCTCGCAACTCCGACTTCGCCAAACCCCGCGAAGTAATTCCACACTTGAAAAGAACGATTCGGAGGATTATTCACTGCATTCACGTTCGATGTATATATTCATCGCGATCACACAATGAACTTTTTCGTTCACGTCGTTTCCATTTCTTTTGTCTCATTAAAGGAGCAGGTCTGATTGTTATTTTGATGTTTGTGGGGTTTTTGGCGGGGGTGGGAATAGAAAAAGCTGGCAAGGGAGGGATCATTGGCGTTCGTGCGCGTTATCTCGCAGCTGAGCGCTGTACCATAGTCGTACTCGTTTTTCGAATCTTTGTTGTGGGATTATTTGGAATCTCTATCTCAGCGCATCGCAAGTCTATTTTCCTTTGTAAACTTTTGGAGGTGGGGAATGGTGGGTGGACTTGGTGATGAGGAAGCGGACGGAAGGGACGGTGGGCGATCTATCGGTTCTGCTTCCATGTCTCCTTCCGCGGGCCTCTCTCTCTCTCCTGGAAATGGATTCCAGGTTCTACACGTCGCGCCGCGGACGGACGTGTGGAAACATGTGCGATAATATATAGCATGGCGTAGCTCTAGCAAGACGTACGTATTCTCTCGACAAGTTCCAACAGACACCCAACGGGGTCAATTCCACGCAAGGCACGATCTTCTCCGCAACAGTACGGAGCACTCTTCTTCGACCTTCTAGCGTCTTCGCGTACAGTAGTTGCATCGTTCAACAGCGATAAAGTTTGAACCGGCGTCAGTACCTGCGGGCGGGCCACGGGCGAGCGTATTTTTCCCCAGGTGGTCGCTTCCGCCGTGCCGTGCGAGTCAGACGCGTGCATAGCCGTGAGGGCAAAAGTCGGGGATGGTCAGCGATCGTCAGGCACGCTGCAGCTCTGACTGTCAGGCATTCATCAGGCTGATGATGAGGTGAGGTGAGGTGCGAACTGTCAACAAAAGTTGAGGCGGAAGAGATGATGGGAGCACGAGCAGGGTAATCGAGCATCATCATGATGCCGTGTTGTCTTTTTGGCGTGCTGCTGCGGCGCTGCCAGTCCGACTCTGTTGGCGATCATAGTTAACCAACGAGGTCAAATATTCGGCTACTTGCTCCGTACATCAAATGGTTCCATGTCGGCCCGTCGGTGCCATGCGAAGGGTGTGTTGTTGTTGAGAAAAGCCAACGCGTAGCTATAACTAACGTTTTTTTCCGTATTTCTTGAAGCCTTCTACCAGTAGACTCGTCCCAAGGCTTCTGTACATGATACAAGTATGTACCCAGGTGGAAAGGTCGGAACATGTCATAGTATTCTTAAGGAAAGCCAATCGCAAAGTTGCAAATCCACTCTCTCCACCCAGACAGACATCAGATGCATTTCCGGAACCTCTCGGCCGTTGGCCACGGCACTCTCTCCGACTGAGTGAGGTTCCCTGTCGCGAGCGCGTCGAGACTCGAGAAAAAACGAACGGGTCGTGAGAGGTATGTCTAGACGGCAGGCGGATGCGGCGCGCCTCACCGATCGCGGAGGGCGGCCCGGATAATCTGCCCACCATGCGAGGGAAGGGAATCTGGTGAATGATAATCCGAACGGTGCGGATGGGGCCGTTGAGGCGTTGAGGCGTTGAGGCGTTGAGGCGTTGGGGCTTGCTGTTTGCATGATATAGGCTATCGTATCCGTAGACCTGACGTCGAATTTTCTGTCCACTTGGTCCATCATTCCCATCGAACGTTGAGGTGTCCACCCGCTGGTATGGCTACTTCCCAGAGTCCCCAGAGTCCCCAAAGTCCCCAACAACTCCCAAGGCCCAGCTCAAAGACACGCATGCAGGACATTGGGGAAACACAGTGATGATTGTCGCGCGCCTGCGCCTGCTGATGGGCCGGCGTCTGCGTCCCAGCATTTTCCCATTCCCGTATTCTGTACGTTATATCGGCCTAGGTAGGATAAGGGTACTTTTTTACCAACTTCCCCATCCGAGCAGCACCCCCCCGCCCCCCCCAAATCAAATATCTACCGGGGCACCCTGGAGCTGACTGGCGCCTTTCACTTTCACAATCCCAACCCCCGAGGATTCGGCATGCAAGACACGCCGGGTTGGAGCGATTTCAACCGGTGCTGGTCCTGGGTTATAATGTCCAAATCCTGGCTGTTAGAATAATTTTACTGGTCGCTGTTATATACTATGGAAGGAGGCTGCCTCAGGCATTCGTGCATGCGAGGCTGCAGGTGGGCTCTGGCCATGTGGTTCTGTGCGGGGAGGAGGGATGTGTTTGGGATAGATGAGGGTGTTCGGCGAGGTGGGGATGGATTGGGGAGGGCGGGTTGCTTGTTTGGGAGGGGTGAGATGATGAGGTTGATGGATTCATGATGGTTCTCTGGGGGTTGGGTTCAGGCTCTGGTGTCTGGTAGGATGTGTAAGGGTAGAGTCTCGCCTTCAGCGTTCGGAGAGAGGTAGAGTATATATCGGCGCACTTTACGCAGTGCTTTGTGGCATTTGTGATCTGGGCGCAATTGATTGCACCATCCCAGGTTTCTGGCTCTTTCTACTGGTAAAGAAAGAGCATCATTTCGCCATTATGGAAGTCAGAAAGTTATCCATCTTCAAAGGATGAAGCGAGGTGGGCAGCGCCTACCGTTAACTTGAACACTTCTCTCTTCTCTGCCCCCGGATCCGTAGAGTACGCACGTGCATATCCATCTTTGTGGCTACGAGAGCTCCCTGACGCGACAACGCACGGTAATTTCTCTTCCCAAGGGTTCTTGCGCCTAATAAGTCGCGGTAGAGCACCATGTACTGTACGTTCACGGACTGCATACATGCATACCCAAGCCGGGACGGGGAGGTTTCGTCCCCCGCAACGTGCAACGCCGGGTGCTCTGGATGCGTACCCCAGGAATGATATGTCACAAGTAGATAACCATGTCGCACTGTATGTGAGTATAGCCCTGCGCCGACTATATGCTCAGGGTACATATTTCCCCGCAAACATGCGGATCGTTGAGAGATGCATGGACTACGTGTAGCATAGAGCCTACATGGAGCATATGTACGGCTGCTGCAACGGCAAAAGTTCCCAGCATACATGGCTATTAATAATTAGAGTCAAATTCGCTAGTTTAGGTAGAAAAGCACTTTGGCATATTCAGTATTGGGAGCATAGCATCATTGCGATACCTGACTTGCAACGCTGAAAGGGAAACGTAGTATGCCTCCATGAGTGGCATTTTTCCACGCCTACAAGATTTTGTTTCGTTACAAGGAAATCATGCTCGGCTGAAGTGTCCTCTGCACAATGTTACGGTTATGACTGTTAAATCCCTTGATCTACTAGTGACCGGTTTCGAATAACCATGAGAATTCTGTTTCTCCATGATCTAGAGTCATTGCAGTATCGGGCTTTTCTCCACTAGTTAGTATGAAATAGCACCGTAGGTGTTCATGTATTATTAAGCTCTATACCGGCTTAAATGTGGGTCTTCACATAGCTCAAAAGGTTAGTGTTCACCTTATTTAGAGGTAACAGCACTCAACTCAGTAGTTCAACTGCAAGAACCGACGTCTAAATGCAGGTAAACCCCTATCCCGCCATCTATCTAGCACACATAGCAAGTGAGCCGATCGAAACAATATTAGAAATAGCACCCGTGATCTCGTTCCGTTGGTGCTATGCATGTACATATGCCGATTGCAGGCTGTATGTATACAAACAATTTGTAGGTGATTTTCGACTCCGCAACTCAAAGCGTCTTCGTTCACGGCGGTTTAGATTTACTATGATTGGGGGTCTAGAAGGTTACAGCTAGACAGCGTCGACGTAGAGAGTGTACATCGAATCTAGGTTGGCACGTTCCTAGTCATAGCTACTAACTACCAGTCCTTAGCAGAATGAATGAAGCAGTCTTCCCTTTGTAGTGGCATGGCTTAGAAACTCTATGGCCCCATGTTTAACAATAGAAAGCGAGGCGATAGGACATATGAGGGAAAAGGCATGAGCGCAGAAACGTAATCAGGACTGGAGAAGGTATTAAAACGATAATAAAAGACGAGAACAAACAGGCACATTTGGAAGGATGGCCAAAACTACGGCGGTATGAAAAACAGCACGCGTACCAGAACGGGTGGTTAGCCCTCACACCATCACTCTCCCTACTAAAGGCTCGACGCTCCATAAGCCAACTCTGTCGCAAAGCCCGTAGACCCTAGCGATACATGCACGCCATCCCTTCAAGAACCTCCCGTCACACATTCCCATCTTCAGACGTACACAGATTTGTTGTAATAAGTAGATTCCTATTATCATATCTATCCATCCGCTCGCAACCACCACCATATCACACACGTAACCCAACGTCAACAATCCACCCGTACACCCTCTGTCCGCCCTGCACTGGGCGTTGCTACTCTCACCGCTCTGTACGAAGAATGAAGGAAAAAAAAAAGTCCGGCAGTAGTCACTGAGGCAGACCTATTACACATATAATCTGCAAAGCAGCCGCTCCTCGAATCAAAGCCATTCAGACAGCAAAACAAGAAGGAAATGACACTGAAGAGTTGGGCAATCAGGCAAGCCGACCATCGCATATGCGTCTAGCCAAACAGCAACGCAGAACCCCGCACCAGACTGCGCCGTTGTATGCAAGGTGGGAGACACGCAAAAAGGAAAGAGACAGCTGAGGAAAAGGGGGCCAACGTGGAAAAAGGGTATGAGTGCTTGGGAGAAAAGGAGGCGAAGAGCTATGGGAGTAGAAAAGGAAAAATGAAGATGTGGATCACCTGTCCTTCCTAATATTGGAGACCCTTCGCAGAATGGCCATTACGGGCGTTGAGATCCGGTCATCAGACGGAGGGCAGATCCTATTCGCCATTGACGTACGCTCCGTTGCGATGGTCGTCGTCGCCACCGCCGCCCATATACCGCTGCATATAAGTAATGTAGTCGTACTTGGGGACATCGCGATCTTCCTGCAAATCTGGACCCTTATGCTCGGGCATCGTGGCGATGAGGTCTTCGATGATTTCGTCGGGGACTAGCGAGTGTCGAAGATCGAGCTCCGTGACATAGGGCTGGGATATTATTAGTCCGCATTCTAACATACAAGTTCCCTGGTGGCCAAAGCAGAGAGGTTGGGGAACGATTTACCTTGCCATCGGCGACCTCCTTGAACGACTCAAACACCTGCTCCGCGGTATTTTGATCCTCCGTCTCGTCGACCATAAACCTAATAAACTGCTCGAAGGTGACATAATCCCTCCCGCCGCTCGTCTCTCGGAACTTGGCATGCATTTCATCTTCATCATACACGAGCCCCAAACTCGCCAGCGCAGCCGAGAACTCCAACTCCGTCAGCGAATTCGACAAGTCGCGATCGAAATGTCTGAAAACGGATTCGAATTCCTCAAGCTGGATGGGCGTCAGATTGGTCATGTTTCGGGCAACCATTTGGTTCTCTAAGAAGGCGAGCTTTTTCGAAACGGAGGAGCGAACGAGGCCGAGCTCGTATTCCAGCTCGTCATATGTGTAGGTTGTGAAGTCGTTTTCTTCGATGTTGGCTTCGACGCATTGTTCGTCTATGGAGGCGATGATGCTGAGGTATTCATCTAGAGGCTGAAGGGACTTGCTAAGCTGTTTCGTATGCTCTAATTGGTCTTCCACGTCGCCTTCCAGGCCGGAGATGGAAGTGGAAAGGGTGTTCAGGGCGAGCGCAAAATCGTTCGCTTTATCGGCGAAGTTCTTGCGCAATGCGTTCTTGATATCCCTTATTGTTTCGTTGATGATCTGGGAGCGGTCTCTCTCCGCCTTCATCAGTCCCGCCCATGCGACATCTAACGCTTCCAGACTGAGCTCAGCAGGAGGCTCGTATGGCCGCAGGCGATACGTCGAGAGCTTCGTCTTGATATTGCCCAAGAGTCCGACTAGATCTGACTTCTCGGCGACCCATGTCCGCTTGTCTTTCCGCTTGTATGCTGTGAACTCCGCTGCCTGGTTCTTCGCATCCGCGTAAGAGCCGTCAAATTCTGCCTCATCCCACTTCTTATGCTGTTCGGCAATCTGGCGGAGGAGTTCGCGCATGCGCTTCTCGAAGTTGTTCTGCATCTCCCAGGCGCCCTGCATGTTCTGCACGAATTTCTCAACTCGGCGTCCTGCGTTCTCCACTCGCTCCATTTGGGAGAAAGCGTGGAACCAGTACGCGATGTAGGTCATTAGGGAGCGTTCGTCGGGTTTGGCGACGTCGCATACGTCTTCCACATCAAGGAGGTCGGGGATGCCAATCTCCTTGCTCGCGATATCGAAGGCCAACTGCATGTTGCCGCGGTGGTCGTTCTTGTCTAGCGCATCGTAGTCTATCAGATCCGGTCGGTGGATGTCGAGGAGAGCGCAGCTATTACAGAGTCAGTCATATCCGCCAGAAATTGTAGCAGCGAACACGCACAATGCCAGTCCGTCGTTCCAGCTTGTGGAGAAGTCGCGGACCTCGACTTCATCATAGCATGCCGTCTTCCGCTGGCACCAGAGGAGCAGACCCTCCTTTGCACTTAGCCCTTCCTCGTTGATATCGCTGATTGTGAAGCGCAAAATCAGAGTCCATATTAGACCCAGAATGATCTTGCTGTTCCCATCGACTACGTCTTCAGCACCAATGTTGGTCATCTGTATGCCTCTGCTCTTAATATAATCAAGCGACTTGTTGACATTCTCGAATTTTTGTACGCGGAGCTTGGGACGGGAGGCATAGCGACCGAGGGATTCGTTGCTCAGGATCTCAAGAAGGTGGATAAGGACAATCTATCAGGTGCCGTCAGCGGTGGTGTTGAAGAGCGCGGGAAGTGGACAGGGAAGGCAGGTGTGCACATACACCATCGGAGAGATCTGTAATGAGGTCCTCTATCTCGACATCGCGAGCCTTCAGCTTGCTGTTCAGCCTGTTCGGTCCGATTAGCTACGTTGTCGTTGACGCGAGAGAGGCATACCATTTGGTGAATGTTTTCTGCTGGACTTTAACCCATTGCTGCTCAAGCGGCGCCATAGCTGCGACTGCACATGGGGAAGCGTGGTTTCTGTGCGCCCAAAGGATGCAAACAGAGTCGGGGGAGTAAGGATATCAGCTGCAATGGTGGTTGGAGGAGAAGTATTCTGTGCCTGGACGTTTACTTTTGGTGGGTGGTGACCTCTCGTGGCTGCTGCGTTGTTGCGGGCCTTGCGGCTGCGGCAGGTCGGTCGGCGCGTGTTTGGCGGGGCTCCCGCTGTTGTCACCACGCCGTTGGCCAGCCCCCAGTCTACCCCTTGCGACTCTCTCCACCACTCATAAATACCGACTTGCTCGCACTCTTTGATAGTTACCATGACTTACCCATCAGTTGACAGCGACCCCTTAGTTGCCACGCTAGCTGACCGCCTGCCTAGCCAAGTTTAGCTTTAGCGTTTTTCTGCCAATTTCGTCGTGAATGTTCATTCTCCTCTACACTACGAACTTATTATAGATAATTACTGTCTAAGAGATTGTCTGCAGCGAAGCGTAAGCCTTGCACGTAGGCTGCTTTTTTCGCGCTTTTATTAGGCAATGGCGGGGATGCAGATTTGTATGGGCGGGTGTTTGGTGTTCCAGTGGCAACTAAGGGGTCGCTGTCAACTGATGGGTAAGTCATGGTATTGGCAAGACAGCCCTATCCTGGCGCTCCTCTGAACCTCCCATAAGCTCGTTCTTTTCGCCTTGTTGCCCTGGCATCTCCACTGTTGCCGGGTCCCATCTTTCATCTTGTTCGATCAAGTCTTCGAGATGTCATCCGAGTCCCTGCGAAGAGGGCATAAAGGTCTCCATAACTGTAATATGGATAGTCGATGTTCAGATGCGAGATATCCCGTGTCTCTACTTGATGATTGTGGGTAGTCAAGTCATCAAGGAGATGAAGCTGTTAGTGGATGGTATTTACTGTCTCCGTGGCGATTTACTTGGTTATCAATCTCCTCAATCTGGGCACCCTGACATGGGCATCAGGATTGTGATCTTTCTAGAAGCGAATGTCTCCCTCCTCTTACACGAGTTGTTTCCTTTTTGAACTCATCTGGGCGTCGCATTCTATATCGCTGACTTGACCACTGTTGCACCATGTGCACTATGTGAAAGGAGTGGAAATGCCGGACACATTATGGTTGCCGTATTCACCAACTGGTCCGCACTCGGAAGAGGGTAATGGAAGACGGAGGAGACAGAGACAGAAGCATTGTTCGTCCACCTCCTCTACAGTCAGATATACTTCACTCCTCCTCACACGCTATGAGCTGCATGCAAAGTTTAAGCCTCACCACTGCAAGATTGGAAGCAAGACCGCCATCGAAACGTGTACCAAACAATCAAAATGTGAGTGGCGTCGCTTCGAGAATAGCGAGAAACGGAAGCGGCGGCTGTAGGTACCGGTAGAGGTGTTGGTGTAACTTCTCCGCGTTTCAGACAAGCGCTTGTGTGCATCAGATGGCCCTGAAACGATCAGGATGTAGACATCACGGATGGCAATTGGCGGAATCAGATTTGTATCAGGATAAACGATAGCCCTTTTCCTCCCTCCAACCCACAAAAACCACTTCTGCGAGGCGCAAAGTGTTTGTTGTGATCTCCTCCGAGGTACCCATCTGCTACAGCCCAACAATACACAGTAGGCTTACAGGCCGCCAGCGCCTCCAAGCCTTTTGCCTCCCTCGCCCAGCCGTCCAATGACGGTTGGTGGCCGTGGTGTTGCGGCTATCAATCGTTGCTTCACGGGGTTGAAACATATCGTCCAGATCTGTATATGCGCCTATGGCCTGATTTTGGAAGGCGGAACATAAGCTGCCCAACAGCCAGAATGAGAGGAGAAAAGTAACAACAGCCCAACCGATTTGCTCCTTTCTTTGAGCCCGTCAGCGGTCACGTGCCCTCCCCTGGGCTCATCGCCACCTCTAAAGTAGTGCAGGGACTCCCGAGACTAGTTCTAGAAAGATACCCCCCCCGGATACCCACCTCCTCCAACATCGACTCCCTCCTTTTGCTTCCTCCACCGACTCGCTACGGGTGGGAACAGCTTTGATGTTCTGCGCATTTGGTAGCGTTGCGTCCTTCATGATCGCCCCTCGCTAGAACCCCTCGCCTTGTTTTGGTCGACCCGGCGACGCTCACCACACCTCTCCTGCACTCCTTCGCAACCAAGTCACGTAACCACGCATCCTCAGCTTTCCTGCGACGCCACCGACACGCACACGCCAGTGCCAAAACCCCAGGCTCAACTCTAGCTGCCAGTCCTTTCGCTGCAAAGCTGCCATCCTGTCGGCCAACGCGAGTACCAAGCTCGCCCCCGCACTTCTCCCTCCTCAAGTTGCATGCGAGAGGGCCCTGCCTGATCACTCTCTTACAAACCATACATCGTCCAATCCACGTACTTCTGATCAAAGTCAGTAATTCAGTATTTCCTCTGGATATTCTATGATCTTGCTTTATCCGGGTTTCCATTCAAGAGTCCCCTTCGTAGGACTTCTGTAGTTCCCGCCAGTCCCCTAATACTGCCGTGCTAACTCTACATCGTAGAATGTATTCCCAGTATTCTCGCGATCAGTTTATGAACCCGGGGCCCGCCCCGCGACCTCCCAATGACCGACCCCGCCTCAATCTCACACCAAATACGAGTCAAAACCTGCCCGGAAACATGGCCGGCCTGAGCCTCAACTCGCCTGCTTATAATAGCGGCAGCTCCTACAGCAGCGCCAACACCTCGACACCTTCCTTGATCCGAACACAGTCTGAAAAGAGTCTGTCAAGCACGTCGGTAGTCAAAGAGGGCAACGTCAAAGTAAAGGATGAGGGCTTATTCAAATCATTTGTGTGGCAGGACCGATGGCTCGTCCTACGCGAATTCGAACTGGCCTTCTTCAAAAGCCCCAACTCCAACAAGCTGGCGAACACCATAATGCTTCGAGATATCCTAGGCGTTGAGCGCTCCGATACGCAGCCCTTATCATTTGAGATCACCCGGGCCCTCAATGCGTCCAAGGGCTCTTCCCCCCCTCGCGATGGTCCAACCAAGGTTATCACCTGCAAGGTGGAAACAGATGACGAAGTTTACTCATGGATTGATAGCATATATCAGCGGTGCCCCAGTATGGGAGGCGTCAGCAACCCAACCAATTTCACTCATAGAGTTCACGTAGGCTTCGACCCTACCAGCGGTGCCTTCGTCGGCCTACCCGTCGAATGGGAGAAACTGCTCACTGCTTCCGCGCTCACCAAGGACGATTATGCAAAGAACCCAAAAGCGGTGCTCGAGGTCCTGGAGTTCTATACGGAAAAGCTTGTGAAACGCGCAGACGATCCGCAGACGTATTCTAGCCTTACTCCCACCCCACCCGTCAACGCGGGCATGGAGAAGCAGCTTGGCTACGGTAACTCGATTGCGCCGCCTCGTCCTGGCCCTCCAAATGGCTATCAGCGCAAAGACAGTTACAGTATGACAAGGCAAAACACTCCTCCGCAGGCCGGGTATTCCACTTCGCAACCATACCAGCAAGATGCTCGAATGGAGCAGGAGCGTCGGCGATTGCAGGAGGAAGAGACCCGGATACAACGTCAGCGGGAGCAGGAGAAGCAGCGGCAAGAAGCGGAGCGGCGGGAAAGAGAGGAGTTAGCCGCATACAATGCTTCCTTGCCGAAGACGAAGGTGCCGCTTGCACAGCAGGAGATTGGTGGTGGTGGTTATGATTCGCGCGAAGCTAGCCCATCGAACCAAGGTCGATATAACCCGAGCCGGCCAGCGCCATCTACCCCTGGCGCATCGCGGGATCGTCAGCAACCACCTGGCTCCCTCAGGCAGATGGCCGCCCAGCGTCCTGCTCCTTCGGCGCCGAAGCAGCCAAATGGAAGCGGATACACGACATCTCCCCAAGCCGCGTCACGACCGCCCGCACAGCCAAGCACGAACGCAAAATATCAGGGCTCGAATAACCAGGTGGCACAAGCGCGCCCGCCTCAACAACCACAGCAGAATAAGTATGCTGGCGCCGCACCGAAACCGTTGAACGTGGCTGCCAAGCAGCCCGCTCAGGTCAGCGACTCTGTGAAGAAGGCGGAGCAGGCGCTTACTAGCAAGAAGGAAGAGGCGCCTCGCAAGGACGTGCGGATGTCAAGTATGTCAGAAAGTGAGGTGATGGCCAAGCTTCGCGAAGTTGTCTCGAAAGACAGGCCTCTCGACTCTTACAACAAGCAAAAGAAGATTGGCCAGGGCGCATCTGGATCCGTCTACGTAGCTCGAATCAGAGAAACCGCAACATCGCCCACAGCACGCAGGTTGTTGCAAGAGAATGGTCCTCGGGCTCAAGTGGCTATCAAGCAGATGGACCTTCGTAATCAGCCCCGCAAGGAGCTCATCGTGAATGAGATCATCGTCATGAAGGACAGCAAGCACCCCAACATAGTCAACTTCCTGGATGCGTTCTTACAGGAGGAGCAATCCGAACTTTGGGTGGTCATGGAGTTCATGGAGGGCGGAGCTCTGACGGATGTCATCGACAACAATCCCTCTATCAGCGAGGACCAGATCGCCACTATCTGCTTAGAGGTCGGTATCTCATTAATATTCCCACCTGCTATGCTAACCATTCCTCCAGACTTGCAAAGGTCTCGAACACCTTCATAATCAGAATATCATCCACAGAGATATCAAGAGTGACAATGTTCTACTTGATGGACGTGGTAACGTCAAAATTAGTGCGTCACCTTTTCCACCACAACTGAGGTCAGCACTAACAAAATATCAGCTGATTTTGGCTTCTGCGCCAAGCTCACTGAACAGCGCAGCAAGCGTGCAACCATGGTTGGCACGCCGTACTGGATGGCGCCCGAAGTTGTCAAACAGAAGGAATATGGCAACAAGGTCGATATCTGGTCGCTAGGGATCATGGCGATCGAGATGATCGAGTCCGAGCCGCCGTATCTGAACGAGGAGCCACTCAAAGCCCTTTACCTGATCGCAACCAACGGCACCCCCCGCCTCAAGAAGCCGGACAAGCTGTCGAAGGAGTTGAAGGCGTTCTTGTCGGTCTGTCTCTGCGTCGATGTTAAGTCAAGAGCGAGCGCCACAGAGCTGCTGAGCCATGACTTCTTGAAGAGCGGTTGCAGCCTCAACAGCCTGTCACAGCTGCTCAACTTTAGGAAGAACGGAAGCCATTAGACGATCGCGATGCTTCGCCCGTCCTTAAGTTCGTCATTTCAACGCTCGCAAAAAAGCCCCACTCTGACATGATCGATACCCTTTCTTGCGTTTGGCTCTTGTCTGCTGCAATACAATAAAGCTTGACTTGTCCTGTCCCCCAGCGAGACTTACAATGGCCAGCTTGCTCTCCCAGATGTTCCTCTATCTGCATTATCTCTTCGCGTATCCGCACATGTCATTTGCTAGTGTCGGAGAATTAGGTCATGGTTAGGATGGACCTACAGTTACTTTGAAAGAGGACAGATGATTGTTTTTCTCTCCATTGATATGACGATAGACAAATTTCATCATCTCTCACGACTTAGACTTGATTCCCTCAATCCGTTTCCTTGCTTAGTGACAGTCTTGTAGTGGAGAGGAGACCCAATCAAGGAGTGCTTTGATGGAGAAGATGGAGACAAGATATCGGGCGTTCCCTTCTCATATACATGTAGCGCATGCATGTCCTTGACTTTTGAGTCCTCTGTTCACGTGTATGTTCTCTGTGCGCCTTCCCCATCCCGCTGTGGTTCCAAAGGGGAGGGGCGCTAGTGGTCGGACTGTAGGCTAGTTCCCGACTCGGATAAGCGTGAATGTTAAATAGACGTCTTGCCAGACTTCCTAATCACTTTTACTACACTTACCACTTTCCTTGAGCATAACGGCGTGCATTTGACACGATAGAACTTTTACCCGCTTTTTCTTACCTGATTTTGTCTGCAGATTTGATACGGCGCCTCTGGGACACGTTGGATCGAGATGGAGAAACTCACTTGAATCGCGACACTGCTACAACACACAGCTCCGAAGAACGGTCATGCACAAAGGAAAGAGGGAAATGCAATTATACACTGCAAGGAATACTGCACTAATCATTGACAAAGCACACACACGCCTTCACCGTTGTAACCAGCCAAATGCCACCTTTACACTAGAGATATCTTCTTCAATCAGGATGTCCATCCTTCGCGTCCATGCGCCTGCGTCATCTCCTTTGGTCCCTTACGCATGCCTCAGCAGTGCGGCTTTCAGCTCCTTCTCTTTGGCCTCGACCTCGGCCTTTTTCTTGTGGAACCAGGTGGGCCTGGCGTCACCGTGTTCGTCAACGTCTTCGTTGCCATCCTCATCAATGGGCGGCTCTTCTGAGGTGGGCCCGACCGCGTTCTGGGTGCTTTGCTTGGAGTCCCTGTGGTCATCGCCCTCGTCATCATTGTCCTCATCTTCCTCGTCCGTCCAGTAAGTGTCCCGAATGCTTTCGTCTCCGGGACCGATCTCACCCTCTTCATCGTCGTCCCCCTGGTCCTTGCTCTGATCTGCTTCCATTTCATTGTATATAGCAGTCATGCGGGCCCTCCTCATGGCATCGTCCTGACTCCCCTCATCGAGGCTTCCATACTCTGTCAACACGGGCACGGTCGGTTTCTTCCAGTGCTCGCCCAGCCACGCGTGCCAGTCCACGAGTTCGGGCACGATGTTCATGGCTGCGAGCCTGGTCACAGGATGACATCCCTTTATCACCTTGGTGTCTCGCCATTCTTCAGGAACCAAATCTCCCACGTGCTGCAGCGCAACTGCGATCATTCGTCGCTCATGGTACATCCTGTTCAGAGGGACCCTCTTAGGAACGCGGTGCGTCTCACCCACCATCTTCTTATATTTTGCCAGTTCTTTGTGAAGCCGGTGGTTCTTGTTGAATGCCTCGTAATAGAGGTTTTCCAGACTGAGGTAGGCGTACTTCTTCGCTGTGGATTGCTTCATCTCCAGATCACGAATTTGGCTCCGGTAGTCCGCGTGGACGTTCTCCAGCTCCTCCTCGAGCGGCGCTACCCTCGCGTAGAGGCTCATTAATTCCTCCTCCCTTAGAGTCAACTTCCCCTCCATATCCCTCAGAAGGTTCACACACGAAGGGACTGAGATATCAGAACTCCTTACCTCCGACAGGACATCCCGACAGCGTGACAGCTGGTCCTTGAGGATCTGGATCGTACTCTCAAGGCTGGATCTCTCTGTGCGAAGGTTTTCGACTTCCTTCCGACGATCCACTTCCTCGAAGATATACTTGTCGAGCTCCGATTCCGCCTTGTGAAACTTGTCAAGATTCTCCTCTGCCTCTGTCTTCAACTTGCCGATTTCCGTCAGCAGTTCCTCGCAGCGATAGTACTTAGAGGACAGTCTAGTGAGGACAGCAACCGTGATCTCAGCGGTAATCTTGTTCTCCACCATGGAACTCATGAGACTCTTGACGGTATCTTCCATGGAATCTGAATCGGGATTCACCTCCTCCTTGATATCGACCTTGAACGCGCTCTGTACGCCACGCATGTGAGCCTTCGCTCGCTCAAGCTCTGCTGTCACCACCAAAAGCTCCTTGCGGGCTCGAGCGCTCTCGGCTTCGGCATCGAGATACTGTTTGTTGCTGCTTGCACCCGAATGCTGCGCCTGCAAGGTGACGACAATCATATCCGTGATGTCTCTCTTCAAGTAGTGGTTCTCCTTCTTGAGAACCTCGTACTTCTCAATCAGGTCGTTTATGCGGTTCATGTAATCGTTGATGAGGCGATCGTCACACCTTGTCGAAATCCAGTCGTGGAGACCGCGAAGCTGCTCCTGGAGCGCTTCCTTCTCGCTCCGGAGAGTGGCGATGATTGCCTCGTCGCGGCTGTGGTTCTGGTGGAGCTCGGCCTGCAAGTACCCGATGGTCTTGTCGTGCTCGGAGAGCTTCTGTGCCAGGCTGGGGAAGTCTTCACGGAGAAGCTTGCGCTTCTCGTCAGCGAGGACTTGGATCTCCTTCTTCAGCTCTGCAGTTTCTCTCTCCGCGGCTTGCGCGGTCATCTTGTGGACATTGTGCTAGCAAGTGAGTTGCCGCTGCTGGGCTCGGAGATCTGCGATCTCTGCTTCTTGCTTGCGGAGCTCCTGGTCTTGGGATTCGGTGGTGCTGGACAGTTCCTCGATGGTGGTGTCCTTCTTCTTCAGCAAACTGTCCTTTGCAGCGATCTCTCTCGCCTGATCGTCCACATTCTTCTGAAATTCGCCGATGGTGCGATCCTTGTTCTTGATCACATCGTCCTTCTCAGCGATCAGCCTGGTCTTGCCATTGACGTCTTTCACCAATTGTCCGATAATGGCATCCTTCTCATTGACCAATTCATTCTTCTCAGCGATCAGCTTGGTGTGACTCTCTGCCTCTTGCTGTAGTCTCTCGGCCTTCGCCTTCGCGCGTAGATCCCTCGTAAGCTCGCATATCTTCCTCTGCTGCTTCTTGATGGTATCTCTCGCGTCCTGCAACTGCTTCTCAACAGCCCTCAAATCGTTCGTCGCCTCCGTCAGCTTATCCTCCTGGTCGCCGGCGTGAAGAGCAGCGGTATCACGCTGGTGCTGGAGCGTCTTCAGCTTCTTCTGCAGCTTGACGATGGTCGCGGCGTCGGTGGTGCGGGCACGCTCGTCCTGGGAGGATTCGTCCGGCGAGGTGGCGCCCGTGTCTGGTGTTCTGATGCCCACTTTCTTTGAGGACGGTTCCGAGTCTGAGCCGGAGTTCTGCGGGGAGCCGGTCGGGAAGGCGGTATTGCTTGCTACCGAGGTGGGTTTGGGTGTTGGAGAGTGATTCTGTTTTTATGCGTCAGTCTGCGGTCTCAGTAGGGAGAGCTTCGGAATATACGTACCTGAGTGACACTTTTCAGGAGAGCATCACTTTGTACGCGGAGTATCGCATCCACAATGCCCGCGTTTTCCTTCAAGGAACCTTTCCTCCTCGCCGATCGCAAATGTACGGATAGTGCTGGCTCGGCTTGATACGCCAGGCAGGCAGGTAGACTCAAGCCTACGGTGGCAAGTGTCGCTGCTTGCTGCTCGCCCCTGGGTAGAGAAAGGGAATGCTGAACTGCTTCATGGACGCCGAGCTTCTCACAGCTTCTGCCCATTTTGCCTGTGATGAGGAGGCCCGTGGCAGCTGGTGGTGCTGCTGCTGTTGGTGTGTGGATACGACGTTGTGAGAGCCCGAAGCCCACGTGGGAGATCATGACTCCGACTCTGTGGCCACACGCGAGCGGCACGCCGCTGGTGTTTGCGAAGGCGTCGAAAAGGTGATGTAGAGATCAGGGGAAACGGAGACAGTGGAGGAGGAATGGGTGGAGAGAATGTTCAAGTTGAAAAGGTGGGAGAGGTAGATACTCGTCCGACACGGACAGCACGAATGGCCGGTCTCGAAGAGGGGAGTCAAAGGAAGGGGAGGTGTATGGTTTACTGGAAAGAGAGGTGGGTGTGTGGTGCGGAGAGGTTATGAGGTTGACGTTAAGGAGAAGAAGGAGTAGGTATGTGGTTGGGCGAAAGAATCGGGGCGAAGTGTATGTTGACGTGGTTGATTTAAGATCAAGTTGAAGTCCAAGTTCAAGTTGAAGTCGAGCGAAGTTCAGGTTGGACTCTGGAGAGCAAATCACAACCACAAAAAGCACAACAAGAACCTGAGCAGACACACCGCTCAGGCGGACAGTGGGCCCGCAGGTCTCGTGGATAAGGACCGTGCGTGTCGTTGCTCCGGTGGTCGTGGTTGTTGTGGTTGACGTTGTGGGCTTTCACTGACGTCGGGTGGCGGAAGCGTTGGAAGTGTGACCGTGACCTTTCACAACGGCCATGGACAATGCTGGGCGTCTAGATCGGAGGGACGGCCAGAAAGAGGAAGGGTTAAGTTTCTACTTTTGGGTTTGTTTATATAGAGGCATTGATCTTGTTAGTAATGGAGATAGGTATACAAATATCGCCATCGTAGTAGGATGCGTAGGATGACTCCCTCCCACCGCGATGTCAATCAAAGACCACAACGAAAGTGGAATAATGACTCCACTGCACAAAGTACACAGAATTATATAAGCAATTGCCAATGCATCGTTTCAATCAGGGAGAGCAATCGGAGTTGCGATTTGTGTTTTCTACATAGTACGTTCGTCATGAGGAAAAGCAAATGCGCCTGGAGCGTTTTCTCAATGTTTACACTATAGTCATTAGATAGGGTCATTGGAAGGGGCACCTACTATACTTGCTCTGATACCGCCTTAGTGACCTGAGAAATTTCTCAAAGGCTCTTTGTCAAGGTTGTTTGAACGAGACGTGGGGTCGACTTGAGGAAATGTCGAATGTGAGCCAACCCATGCTGTTGGAGATCAAGGATTTTGCGAGTTGCCTGCCGTCAATTTTATTCCATCTGGTTCCTAACAACAGGGGGAAGGAGTCGGTTTCTTGGCGGTAGAAAGAAACGCAGGTCAATCGGAGTGCATGTACATACACACCAGTATGCTTGACAGTGTTTGGATGTATCCGTCGACTCAATCAGCGTTGCTAGTCCGTAAATCCTCGATGTAATAGACAAGTAGTAATACGATCAAATGAGTAGAGTATTTTTTGGTTGACATATATATGTATATACATTTACCGCTTCGTTATCCAAGATCTGAACTGAGAAGATTGCAAGAAGAAAAAAGGAAAGCCTGTATAGGAGAAAGGAAACTTTGTAGAAATGGTCGAGGAAATGGTTGTATTTGGCCAATCTCTCGGAATCTGGGGAAGGGGAAATGAACAGGGGAGCAGGGTAGCTTGTAAGCTGTACCAAGTGCAATGGAGACCGTCTATTGAAGATTTAACGGAGTTGATTGGGAAGATTTTGTCCGTGAAGAAGAGTGAAATCAGTGGAGGAAAAGAAAGAGAGGTATTATCTCAAAATCCAGCATTCAAGAAACCAAAGAGATTGTGCTGTCAGCTGGTCCATGTTCTTTAGGTTCTCCTGGCTGGACAAAAAAGAGGACAGAAAAAGAGTGGGAGAGAAAAGGAAAAAAAAAGTTTTAAATATAGCAAATGTGCCTCCTTCCCTGCTGAAACTCAGGTCCCGTGCCTGCTCTTTTCTGGTTCATGTGAGCAATCGCAGTGCGGTGGTGCTCAGCATGGTGAGGAGTTATTTGCGCCTTCCTAGCAGCGAGTTACCCAATTTAGGGGAATGATGAGCCACAGTGGGCATGCGGGACATCTCTCTACCGCCACGCTTATGGTCGTAACGGCCCAGCTCATGTTCGTAAAAGTCATCATCGGAAAAGTACTGCGGCCGGTTGGACTGCGGGTTAGCCCTGGTGTTGCGGTCCCCATCTCGATCGCCACTCTCCCGCTTCCCGTGGTGAAACGACCTCACCAACTGCGACGGGCTGGGTTTCTTCTCTCTACGCTCATCCTGTGTCTGGCTCTTGGTAGGTTTCTTCATTTCTTTCAGCTGTTGGCGTAGGTCTTTTACACGCGCCACATACTCGTCCCGCAGTCTGGCTTCCTCCTCTGGATCCACGCCCTTGGCGTTTGTGTGAAACTCTCGGCCAAGCAATGCGACTTCATTCTGGTAATTTGACGAGTACTCTTCAAGCAATTCTCGTTGAGTGTGAGAGGCGCGGGTGTCCGGCTTTCGGGAAGCGGTGTTCTCCATTGTCCCTTCGATGGTCACCTCCTTCCCGATCACATTTCCAAAGAGGGTAACACGATGAGACGACGCAGTAGAGAGAGGAGAGACAAATAGAGAGCTACCGTCATTCGCGCTTTTGGTCATAGGAGTATGCAGCATATGCCCTAGCTGAATAACGGCCATGTTTCCTGTCCGGACCGGGGTCTGTGGTGCCTCCTGAACAACTTCAGAATCGTCATGTATTTCCTGTGCCTCGGTTTCCTGGATACATGGACCGTCACCGTTCGCTGCACTTGTTGTTAGTGATGAGGTTTCCTCCGAAGCTACCAGTGGTTCTTCCTTGACGGCTGCCTCTTCACTCTGCGCGCCATTCCCATTGCGGCTCTCTTTTCTCCACGCAGCATCAATCTCCGTCAACACAGCCTTCAACTCGACAATCGCCGTGTGTAATGCCCCAAACTCGCTTCCGACATGCTCATAGAGTGAGACCAAGTTCCAAGAGGCCATGATCAAGTTGTCGAAGCTGGGAAAAACGGATCGCGCGATGCTGTTGAAAAGTTCAATTTTGAAGTGGTCTGGGATCTTGGAGAAGAAGGTGGCTTTGACAGAGTCCGGAATGGATGCAAGGCCTACTCGAGCACGCTTATTGGCTGGGTGCTTTGGGACAGGTTCGCCCGAAGAGCGCTTGCGGGAATGGGGACTGTTTGGGGAGGAGGGAGAGCTGTCTATAAGCTTGGTCAGGTTCTGCGGAAGTGTTAGCGGTGATGATTTCTGAGGGACTCTCAGGCCATGGATTGAGATGGGGAAGGCAAGAAGAAGCGGAGGATAGCGTATGTGGCGGGCTGGGAATACTCACTGTGCCATACGAAAGGCGTGGCTCAGGTTGGTTCGGCGCATTGTGAGCATATGCGCGCACATCGTTGATTTGGACCATCCGCTGCTTAATGGCTTTGTACTTTGCGCCCCACAGCGGAATCAAGTCCATGAAGATTGAGTCCAGTATGGGATAGCTCAGTGGGTTGTTTGGGTCCTTCGGGATTGGGTCGTCCATGAACACGTCAACTTCACCTTTTTGCACAAGAAGTGAGACATCTTGCACCTCGTTGGGCAGCTCTACCGTAAACAATACGTTGCCGATGTGGTACTTATTGGCGGACTCTTTCAATGTGACTTTTTGGAGACTGGGCACCACCTTGCCGTTCACTTTGCGATAGTCGGGCGGTTCGGGATCGCTGATGCCATCTAGGAAACTTTGCAAGTGGTCCGTATCAAAGTTTTGGAGGTCCGCTTTCATGGCATGGACACGGCTCTGTGCCGTATTCAGGTGAGAATACTCCATCTTGAGGCTCGGTGAGAATAGGACTGTTGTTGGAAAAGGGCAGCTGATGATCCTGCTGTGAATCGCTGATCAGTTTTGAGCGCAACAGCGATAATGGTAGTTGCACGCGAGTCCCTCGGAATGAGATGGGAGATGACGAGGAGAGGGCTACTCTCTACTGAGAGGAGGATACTATCTCGTGGTGATCGGTGTAGGAGCAAGGAAACCGTAGGCCGAGCGTGGGAGTTGAGGTTAGGGCAGGTGCTTACCCACCTTTACCTATCGCTTGCTGCAGAAGAAAGAAGGAAGAACCAAGATTTCGCAAGGCTTGAATTGAGTTATATGTAGACCAATCCGCTCGAGTGAGGTGGAAGAAGCGGTGATGACTAGGGAGGGACGCGAGAGCAGAAAGGTGTGAGGGGAAGAAGGCTCGCAGTGGGATTCCTTTCTATAAAGCGGTGAGTAGAGATTGAGGGAGATATCGAGTTATGACAGGTACGCCCAGGGCCATTATCTGAGGAGAATGACTGTAGCGATTGCTGTGTTACGGATTAGGTGGGAAAGGGACTATGGCAATGTAAACAGAGAGGACCGATATATACCTCAGAAGTTGGACCTTCGATAGAATGATTATATTCATGCCTTTGACCATGATGAGACTTTAACGAGCTGAAAGCTGTTCTGACGCTACTCATACATATTTCAAGCCGTAAAGGCACAGCAGGCAATTGCAGCGCACAAGATGACAGTCTACAAGTACAGACCCTCCGGTTCGCCCTCAGTCTTTGTCTTAAGCACCCGTTCTCGGGCAGCACGGAAGTCTTCCATTTGCACCCTCATACGGCGCTCTCGGAGCGCCATCAAACCCGCCTCGGAGCAGATAGCTTTGATGTCCGCTCCGGAGAGATCATCCTTTTGACTGATGAACTCGTCTAGATCCACGTCATCGCTGAGCGACATCTTGGACGTATGTAGCGTAAAGATCTTGCGCTTGGTGGTTTCTGTGCGACAGAGTTAGCAGGCTCTTCGCCCAAAAGCAATGTAATACTCACGATCTGGGTTCTCGAAGAGAATCTTCCTATCAATACGGCCGGGCCGGATCAGTGCAGGGTCGAGCGTCTCGATCTTGTTCGTGGCCATGATCACCTTGACATCGCCACGGTCATCGAAACCGTCCAGCTGATTGAGAAGTTCCAGCATGGTACGCTGAATTTCGCGTTCGCCTCCAGAGGTTGATTCATAACGCTTGGTACCAATTGCGTCGATCTCGTCTATGAAGACGATGGAAGGGGCATGCTCGGCCGCAACCTGGAACAGCTGTCGCACCAACCGCGGACCATCGCCCAGGTATTTCTGAATGAGCTCACTGCCGACGATTCTAAGGAAAGTGGCGCTCGTTTGATTGGCCACCGCCTTTGCGAGGAGCGTTTTCCCGGTACCTGGAGCGCCGTACAGAATTACACCCTTCGGCGGCTTGATGCCCATCTCCTCATACAGCTCTGGATGCAGCAATGGTAGTTCCACGGCCTCACGCACCTCCTGGATCTGAGACTCTAGACCACCGATATCTGCGTACGATTCTGTGGGTGCCTTATCCAACTTCATCACCGATACCAGCGGATCCGAATCTTCAGTCAAGACACCGACCACAGATACGGACTTGTGATGCAGCAGAATACTCGCGCCAGGCTCCAGCAAGTCCTTGTCCACAAACGACATGATGGAAACGTAGTATTCGGGACCCGTGGCGCTTGAAACGATGGCATGATCGTCGTCGATGAGCTCTTCAAGGTTGCCGACGCCCATGGGGCTGCCTCGCATGTCGTCGACACGCGACCGCTCATCGGCGTTGCGGTCAATGGCGTCCGAGTCACCTCCAGCACTCGCCGGGGTCTTCTCGTTCGCAGCCTTTGCCTTTCGAATGCGTTCTTGGTTCTCAACATATTCCTCTTCTAACAGCAGGTGGTCGTGGATACGCTGCATGCGGAGGTATCGAAGCTTGCATCGTGCGGTCGGGTATACGGTGGGCAGCTTCGCGGCGGCACTCGGTCCTGCAGCCTTCCTCTTCTTGCGTCCGATGCGCGTCGTGGGTTGTGGCGGAGGCTCGTACTTGGGCTTCTCCTTCTGCAACACGGTTAGGAGGGCGAGCTGGAGTATGGCTCCACCAGGCACAGGATAAAGGCGGTGGCAGGCAGGGAATATGGAGGCCAGTATCATACCTTATCTTTCTTGTCTTTGCCATCTGGAGGGCCGCCTCCGGCGCTTGATTGCTGGTTACCCTAGCTATGGTCAGCAGAGCACCGTAGACGACATAGGAGTGACACACCATCTGGACGGAGACGTCTTTTTACCTCTCCCTGTCAGGATCTTCTGAAGAAATAGCCAGCTGCTCAGTGCGATAATGAAGGGAGGTGGATATGGGAAGCTGGCGGTGTTTGTAACGGTGATGGCGATACTCCGACAAGCTGCTACCACGGCCGGAATTTGCCAAGCCCTTTAGCGCGGGTTCGTGCTGCACCTTCGTCGTCCCCCCATGAATGGCGAGGCCGCAGTCCAGCACCTCCGCCTCACGATCAACCACAGAGCGACAGACACGTTGTAGTCACGCCCGCAATTGACTTCTATAATAGATCCGGGACCTGCTCTTTACTCAGGAACTATCTCCATCTCCAACAACCAAAAGGACGCTGCAGAATCATTCCACGAGCATTAAGCTGCCCCGCCATCTGTGCTGGAGGAATCGCGCAGCATCACACAGGTACGCCGTGCTCGACCTTCACCACAACAGACTCAAGATTCCCATTATGCCTTATTTTATGGAATAGCACCCTGTGAAAGCTGCCTGTCTCTCCAGCTCCTTCTGCTCACTCGTGTCCACTGGGTTCACTGCTGCCTTGGCTGGAGCCTTCCGCAGGCCTCAGGCACTTTGATCCACATTTGCGGAACAACAGCTAACTTGGCCTTTTAGAAGCCCAACCGGCGCATCTCCTGTTGCCTGCTTCTAAAATCTCCCACCTCCTTTCGTGACCCGCCATTCCGTCCTCTCACATCCGTCACCCTGTCACGACTACCCACACCCCAACTTCCTCAAGTAACCTGATACATACTCCACCGTTGCTGTTCACATATATGCACCATGGCCAGTAACCGCGCCAGGCGCATCCAAAAGGAGATCGCCGACATCAAGAATGACCACGCCTGTGGCGTCTCGGTTGAGCTGTTCAATGAAGAGGATCTAACACATCTCAAGGGCGTATTCAAGGGCCCACCAGACACTCCGTACGAAGGCGGCACGTACAAGGTCGACATCATGATCCCGCCCGACTATCCTTTCCGGCCCCCGGTGATGAAGTTCCTGACCAAGATCTGGCACCCCAACGTATCGAGCCAGACGGGTGCCATCTGCCTCGATACCCTCTCGACCATGTGGTCCCCGGTATTCACCCTGAAGAACGCCCTCATCTCCCTTCAGTCCCTCTTGAGCACGCCGGAACCGAAAGACCCGCAAGACGCCGAGGTGGCAGGCATGCTGCTGAAGAACCCTAGGGAGTTTGAGCATGTTGCCCACGACTGGGCTGTGAAGTATGCCGGAGCACCGAAGCGACAGATCGCCGAGAGCAGTGGAGGTGCCACAGCGGAGTCGATCAAGCGTAAAGCGCAACAAGCGAAGGAGCAGGATAAGAAGGCCAGGCTCGCAGCGTACGCGCCCCACGAGACCACGCTGCGGCTATTACTGACGTGATGTAGTTATCATGGTTACAACAAAGCTCTCGTCGACCGTTTCGTCGAAATGGGCTTCGATGTTGAGGCAGTGGTCTCGGCCTTCGAATATGTCGGTATCGATAAAATGGACGGTCAGGATTATGAGCTGGAAGAGGCGTATATGGGGGACATCACAGCTCGCCTATTTGGCGAAGCATAAGCGCTCGAGCTGGGCCTCGAAAGGTGGCTGCCAGAGCCAGTTGGAGAAGGAATACCCACATCACTTTACATTACTAAGCTGGCGAACGGACGGCCATGGAAGCCTGAAATGGGCGGGATTGCGAACAGACATACACAGTACAGAGTATACATGGGTCGGATAGGCGTTGACTGGCATGTCGGCATTTTCCAAGGGTGGGCAGGTGTTTCATCGGTTCTGGGACTTGATATTGCTCGATTCCTCCTTGGCGTCTACAGGGGAATTTTGATACCTTGGAGGGACCTCAGGTACTGTTATTAGTAATGGAGCCATCCACCCCCACAGTGATCCTTCGAAATGTCATTGAAGGTGACGTTATCTCCATCATACTCACGTCTAAGCATCGAAGCTTTCCGTCTCATAATTGTTGCCGATTGAGCTGGGAGAATGGATATACTCCGTACAGGTCGGACATTAACAATTACTGTGTACATTGGTTGGGCTAACCCCGAAGTACTGGGTCCGTAGGCTTTTCTGCCCGGATAGGGTGTGGTGATAAAGGACTTAAGCCCCGCAATATGATTGGTTCGACTGGTGTTAAACGGATTTGTAATGCTGGTCCCCGTACTTTCGCGCGATGCCCCAGAGAGATGAGATGCAACAGGGTTTTCCATCGTTTTCCACCACCTGGCTTCTCCTGGCTTGCTCATTGATCGCTTCTCTCCCATAAGTAATAATGTATTTGTGAGACGGGCTATGATGCAATGTCTGTGCGCGTCCCTGAGCGAAGCGATGCAGCGCTTCCTTGCCAATCACCGCAAGGCCTGCTGTAAGAGATAACGTTAACCCTAACTCCGATTACTCACCCCAGAGCCCTCTGACTGCAAACGCTCCGCCCTTTTGATTCGAAATCAACGAGACTATAACGGCTTGGCATACTGACTAGGTCGCGACTATGGTGAAGATACGCTTACAGCCGTCCGAAACGGACAATGTACATGGAGAAATGGAGAAGATAAATAAGGCTTGCGCTTTCTCTTCGTCAACTTCATCCAAGCCATCCTCTCCTCTCACACTCTCAAGTTCTTCAATTTGTCAATCTTCAATTTGTCAATCCATCATTTACCACTACGATCCACATCCGCACCCACTGCCTACACAGAGATATGACTGACCTAATACGGGATGCCCCTATTGGGCAGCTCATCCGCTTCGTAACGAGGAAGCGAGTACTCCAGTACCCAGAGGAGAGGCCCGACTTTGTGCTGCCGGACTGCTATACCCAGAATAGCGAAAAAGCCAGCCGAATCTCCACCGAACGCACCCAGTCCCAGCAAAGAAGCGAGAAACCTGCCAACGAGGAGCCCGCTCCCTCTGATCCAGATGTGCTGGATGAGAGCTCAGATGACACATCGGACAGTTCAGAGATTGAACGAATAAAGACGGCCAACACAACACGCACTACGAGGAGCCAGTTGTCCAAAGTCCCGACTACGACAGCCTTGCACCATTCCAACACAAGAGCAGATCTCGAGCAACAGTTCACACTCGCATCAATAGAGAGGGGTCCGACTCGCCCAATCGAACCGGAGAAGCTCGAAGATGGCACCATACTGGTGGACTGGTATACAACCGATGATCCTGCCAATCCCCAGAATTGGAGCTTTGGCAAGAAGGCCTTTGTACTACTGCAGATCCTCCTGTACACGACTGCTGTCTATATGGGCTCAGCCATCTACTCGCCTAGTATAGGGGGTGTGGTAGCACGATTTGGCGTCTCGGTCAGCGCTGCTTCCCTGGGCCTGTCCATGTATGTTGTTGCCTACGGCCTTGGACCCCTTCTTTTCTCGCCCTTGAGTGAGATTCCGGTAGTTGGCCGGAGTCCTCCGTACATCATCACCTATGCTATCTTTGTTATCCTCCTGGTCCCCACGGCACTGGTCGATAACTTCGCCGGCCTCATTGTGCTCCGGTTTCTCCAGGGCTTCTTCGGAAGCCCTTGTTTGGCCACTGGCGGTGCCTCTCTCCAGGACATGTACAGCATCATGAAGCTCCCTTATGTGCTGAGCTTATGGGCCTTCTCAGCGACGTGTGGACCTGCGCTGGGCCCCATCATCTCTGGGTTCAGCGTCGAAGCCAAGAACTGGCGGTGGTCCATGTGGGAAATGCTTTGGATGAACGGCCCGGTTTTTCTCCTCATGTTCTCCTTCCTTCCCGAGACGTCCTCCGCAAACATCCTCCTCCGCCGCGCCCAACGACTCCGCGCTCTGACGGGCAACGACAAGCTGAAATCTCAAAGTGAAATCGACCAAGCCAGTCTCACGGCCCGCGACATCACCATCGAGGCCCTTGTTCGGCCTTTCCAACTCGTCTTCCTCGACCCCGCCATCGCCTTCACAGCCATCTACACAGCTTTGATGTACGGAATCTTCTACTCCTTCTTCGAGGCCTTCCCCATGGTCTACATCGCCATGTACGGCTTCAACCTCGGCGAAATGGGTCTGACTTTCCTCTCCGTCACCGTTGGTGTCATCCTCAGTCTTGCTTGGTACTGGTACTATATCCATCACTACGTCGAGCCCAGCATTCTGGCCAACGGTCTCGGTGCCCCCGAGGGTCGTCTCCGGCCCGCCCTGTTCGTCACCTTCTTCATCCCCATCGGGCTATTCCTCTTTGGCTGGACCGCGAATCCCAAGATCCATTGGATTGTGTCGTGTATCGGGATTGTCATCACCACGATCGGCATCTTCCTCATCTTCCAGTGCATCTTCCTGTACCTGCCTCTCGTGTACCCGCAGTATGCGGCCAGCCTCTTCGCGGGGAACGACTTCTTTAGGAGTTCGCTTGCGGCGGCTGCGATTCACTTTTCTTACCCCATGTTCCACAACTTGGGGGTTGGCAGGGCAATCTCACTCCTGGCGGGGTTGACGGTAGCCTGTAGTGCGGGGACGTTTGGGTTGTACCTTGGAGGCGCGAAGCTGAGGGCTAGGAGTCGGTTTGCTGCGCGGTAAGGGGAGGAAGGTCTCTGATTGAGATGATTGGAAAACTTTTGATTCTCGACGGGCATCTGTACATTGCACGGGTATTAATGACTTGGTATCATAGCACTTTGATTTTCTTTTCTAAAATAATGATGCATCATGGGAGCTGCCATTGGGGTTTCTAGACAGGATAGAAGGGAATGTCTAATGTTGATGTCGGCTTAGAACAACAATAGAACTGCCATCTCGAGTGGTTTGAAACTCGTGCGTAGAAATATCATCAGTGAGGAATTCTTTAGGAATGTGACTGTATTCACTCAAAATTGAGGAGATAAGCCATCAGCCAAAAGCGTATCTCCGATGCCAAGACTCGTCCATCAGCATATGCGGTACCTAGGTAGTCTACCTTCAAAGAGTTCTCGGGGCGTTTCATTCGGGCAACGCTCCCTGGAAAGCACGATGAAGCTCACCGAAGACGACATATACCGCACCTCCACGCAATATCAACATTGGACATTTACCGCCGCCCAACTCGCCGCACAGCGCCTACAAACCAACATCCAAGCCAGCGAACGCGTTCGAGCGGCCGTCGCGAGGCAGCGCGCTCCACGATCGCTGAAAGCCGAGAATGCCAGCGCCAGCGAAACAGAAAGAGGCGAAAGTGGAGCGAATACCCCGGTGTTGGCGGTGGATAGGGAGGTCAATTGTTTGACGGTGGGGGAGGAGAAGAAGCTCGTTGATACATTCTGCAAGAGAGCGTTGGACTTGGGAGATTTCTTGAAGTTGCCTATCGAAGTCACTGTGAGTGGGCCTGCTCCATCGAACGCATTCCCTCTGACCTTTCATATGCTAATTGAGTGTTATACAGGCAACAGGAGTCCAATACATGCGGCGCTTCTACCTCCTCAACTCCCCCATGACCTACGACCCCCAGACCATATCCCGCAGCGTTATCTTCATCGCCAGCAAAGCCGAAGGCCACCACCTCTCCGTCGAGCGCTACGCATCCTCCCTCCCCAAGACCACGCCCGCCGACATCCTCGCGCCAGAATACCTCATCACGCAAGCCCTCCGCTTCAACTACGAAGTGCGGCACCCCTTCCGCGGCCTCAAAGGCGGCCACCTCGAACTGATGGCCCTCGCACAAGGCAAACCCGCCCTCCTCCCCACAGCAACGCAATCCGCGCAAGAGCTCCAAACCGCCATGCTCGCCCTACCCCGGAAACCCGACGGCCCCGCGACGAGCATGACGGTCGCCGAGCTCGAGAAGCGCATCACTGACGCCTACGGCCTCGCGTCGCACATCCTCAAGACGGCCGCCCTCCTAACAGACGCATATTTCCTCTACACCCCCTCGCACATCTGGCTCTCGGCGCACCTCCTCGCCGACGAACCCTTGACCCTCTTCTACCTCTCCACAAAACTCCCTCTTTCCTCCCCCATGCATGACAAACTCCTCTCCACCCTACGCGCCTGCTCCACCCTCCTATCCTCGCACCCCATCTCCTCCCACCCCTTGCAAACCACCGCATCAGCGGAGCAGCAGAAGAAGGAGAAGGAGGAAATCGGCGCGCTGCTCAAGAAACTCCGCCAGTGCCGTGATCCGGATAAGATTGACCTTGTGAAGCTGAACCAGGCGCAGAAGAGGGACGTCACGGTGAGGGTGGAGGAGAATGGCGGCGAGGGGTTGGAGGAGAGCAAGGCGAAGAGGAGGAAGGTGGCGAGGGAGAGGGCGGAGAGGGAGGCGGATGAGTTTTGGGGGCCGAGTTTGAAGAGGAAGGATGAGGAGGGGAGTGGGGGTAATCTGGAAAAGAATGGCGGGTGAGTGTGCTGGAAGGCGGAGAGGGGATGAAAAGAGCGGGATTGTTTTTTTTATTGCATTGCGTGGCGTCTGGATCGGGGTTGGGAATCTGGGTCATTATATCAAGGGTTGGTTTTGGATGTATAAAAGGGGCGTTGATGATTTCAGGTGCGAGGTCTACTGATTTCAGATTTCACATTCCAGACGTACCAGCCAGCATCTTAGGAGAATCAGACAAGGACAATGAACTATGCAATTTTACTATGCTATTACCAATGCAATGCTATGCTAATCTAGGGTATCCGCACATATCATCTATGATACAACGCTCAGCCACTCCACCTTCTATATAGATACCATCAATCATATCGTACATCCAACCAATCTATAAACTTCACTTCACACCCTCCCCCAACGTCCACCCCCACCCCCACCAGCACCACCATCGGCACCCCTCTCCCCATCCCCATCCTGATCCCCAAACGGATAATTAAACTTCAACAACGCATTGAGACCACCGACCCAATGATCCTCCTCCCTCTCCTCCATGCCCACCACTCCCCGGACGATACTCGGCACGCCGCCACATCCCCACTCGCCCCTGACCACATCCTTGACCGGCTCGGCCAGCACATGGACTTCCATGCCCACGCCTATGCCCGCCGAGATGCGCTTCCCATCAATGGAGACCTCGACTTCGCGGCCGCGGTTCTTGCCGCTGAGGCGCAGGGTGATGGGCGTCTCGGCGGGGAGGACTAAAGGTCTGAAGGATAAGGAGCGCGGGCATATGGGAGTGAGGAGGAGACTCGGTACGAGCGGATGCACGATGCTGCCTCCACTGCTCAACGAGTACGCCGTGCTTCCCGTGGGACTCGAGATGATCATCCCATCTGCGACGCCCTCGGTGAGGAACCTGCCGCCGACGAAGACGTCAATGTGTTTGAGGTGCGGCGAACTGCCGCGGTGCACAATGACTTCGTTGAGGGCGTACGTGTCGCCCTCGGCCTCGGTGCCGTTGATGCGCTCGCCCGAGGGGGAGAAGACGCCGACGCGCAGGCGGTTGCGCAGGAGGATGCGCGCGGTGCGGGCGCGGCCCATGGATTTGCCGCGAATGTCGGCGTAGGTGGGGTGCGATATGTCCTTTTGAGAAGGGTCGTCGTTGTTGGTGGTGGGGAGCTCCATGGAGGCGTAGGCGTCGTTGGCGCCCGACATGTAGACTTCGCGGAAGGCGCGCTTGTAGTCTTTGAATTTCCACTCCCCCAGGAAGCCGATGGTGCCCATGGCGAAGCTGAGGACGGGCGGGACCGAGGGCGAGTGCGAGAAGAGGTTCGCCGCGCGCAAGATGGTGCCGTCGCCGCCGAGGGTGCATACTACGTCGGTCTTTTCAGAGAGGTGGGCCGGGGTCGAGGTCTCGTTTGTGGGTTCTGAGTAGGTGTAGACGGGGTAGTGTAGCAGTTCATGGATCTCGGAGGCGGAGTCCGGTTCTAATATTATGTTTATGTGGGGGTAGGTTGCTGAGAGGTGGTTGCTGAATTCGATCAAGGAGGAGGTTATGCCGGGGGTGCGTTTCTTCTTCGTGATGAGGATGTTGCGAGGTGGTGAGGGCCATTGGAGGGAAAGCAATGATTTAGATGGTTGTTGGATGTATAATGGTTTTATTCGCTCGGGGAGCTCTGTTATCGGTTTTATGATACGTCGTGGTGGGCTTGTGGAAAATGCTCGCGTGAATGGTCTCGTGGAGAGAGGTATGCGGCGCCATCGCAGGGCCATAGGTGCTCCGACGTGCTGTGACGTCGACTAGGTGCTACCTAACAGGTAAAGTGTTTATATTCCGTGTTCGAACATGGGGTCGAAGTGCGGAGAAGTCTGGGTGGTCCCCAGGAGCAGTGAATATCTTTAGGATGCTTATTTTTGGGAGAGCACGTTGTGATCGACCGGACGAACAACCGCGCCTTGTCTTATCGCGTTTCTTGGCGCCGCGAGCTTGATTACCCCGCAATTGCCGAGGAGGTGCGGGCGGGATTCGGGGGCAAATAAGGCTAATATTAGACAGCATACTAGAGCTCTATTAAAAGTTATTATAAGATACAACTATTAGCATATAACTGCTAGTTAACGTTATAGATTTTATTATACTTACTTAGCAATATTATTTTGTTTTCTAGAGTAAATACTCTTAATCTTGTTAAAATAGCCTAGAAGCAAATAAATCTATTTTAGACGCATTAGATCTTCCTAGCTAGTATATTAGATATATTAGGTATATATTTTTTTTAATAAATACTATTAGCTTCCTAGACCTTTAAAACTATATTGTAGTCTATTCTTCCTAAGCAGCTTGGTTACGCGATATCTACGGTACTAAGTCGGTCCGCGGGAATCCCCACATGCTTGCAGGGGTGTGGTCCGGTGACATGTGCCTGGCGTGCGTCAACTGGACATGTCGCAGGCCATCCCTCCAGGCAGTGAAGCATGGCAACGCTTGCACGATGATGGCTGCTCCCCTTTCGTCTGATCCTCATCCACCTTGTTCGTTCACACTCCGCACTTCACACCCTCTTCCTATATGAACCGCAATCTTGGACCACGACTCTCGCTCGCCAACGCCGCAACAACCTCCCCACTCTCTCGTCCGTTGCCCAGTTGTTAACACCGAGCCCGCTCCTCGTTCCTGGCCAGTCAAACCGTTCACGTCAGACGCCCTAGACTCGAGTCGTTGCCTCAGACTTTCCTCCCAAAGCCCCGTTATGCCAGTCACCATGACCACCGAGAGCTTGAGACAGCGACATCCGCTCGCTCCAACTGCAGAGAAGATCGTCGATGATATCAAGTCAACGGTGCGGCCGGAACATCCAGCCGGAGCCATAAAGCATGGAATGTTCAATCAGGCCCTGCGCCTGGGTCTGTGTATTCTCTACTTCAACACATGCTGCTTAGCGTAGGTTATATGGTGGTGTTGGACGAAATCCCAGTGTCTAATACCCCCAACTAGTATTGTCTTCACACAGCTCATTGGAGCGCCGTTGTATTGGTACGACAAGAATTTGTTCTACGCTTGGATGGCCATGACGAAGCAGCATTTCGGCATTGCGCTCACAACCTTGACGTACTGGTGGGCCCCGGCGAAGATGGTCGTGTGTGGGGATGAAAGTGTACGGGGACAGTTGAGGAAAACGGAGGATGGCAGGTTGGAATGCGATTTCCCAGAACGTTTGATCTTGATCGCCAATCACCAAGTATGACAACATGGGAATTAGTGCTGAGGAAACGCTGACATGGTGCAGATCTACACAGACTGGATATACCTCTGGTGGATCTCCTACACGTCGAACATGCACGGCCACATCTACATCATCCTCAAGGAATCCATCAAGTACATCCCGCTCATAGGCACGGGCATGATGTTCTACGGCTTCATCTTCCTGTCTCGCAAGTGGGCAAAAGACAAGGAGCGCTTCCAGTATCGGCTGCGAAAGTTGAACAGCAGTCATAGCGGACCGATGTCCGGGACACACACTCTGGATCCAATGTGGCTTCTCATCTTCCCGGAAGGGACCAATTTGTCTGCTAATGGGAGAAAGAGCAGTAAGGCGTGGGCCGACAAGAACAATATCGAGGATGCGCGGCATGTCATGCTGCCGCGCAGCACGGGTCTGCACTACTGCCTCGCCGAATTGAGGCCCACAACTGAATGGATGTACGACTGCACCGTCGCCTACGAAGGCATCCCGTAAGTACTCCAACCCCTCAAGGGAACGGAACAATCACCTCACACATGCTATATCTAGCGTGGGCGAATACGGCCAAGACATCTTCACCATCAAATCATCCTACCTCGAAGGCCGGCCCCCGAAGTCCATCCACATACACTGGCGTCGCTTCGCTACCAAGGACATCCCAACGGACGAGAAAGCGTTTAGCGACTGGCTCCTCAAGCGCTGGAGGGAGAAAGACGACTTAATGGAGTACTTCCACCAACATAACCGCTTCCCGGCCGATGACTATATCGAGACCCAAGTGACGCCGAAGAATCCGCTGGAGTTTCTGAATATTTTTGTTCCGTTGGGGGCGCTGGCTCTGGTGCTTAATGTTATTGGGAAGATGTGGGATATTGTCCTGCACACCTTGCGAATCAGATAGATGAGCGAGCTTTGGCCTGGCCGAGAATATGCCACAGCGGAGTGGGGATCCCAATGGGATAGGGACATTGCACGTTGGCGCTGAAGAGACGGTTGGATGTTATCTTTTACTTTTGTCCTATCCCTTGCGACGAGGTGTTGGGTGCTTGCTGTGGGCTTTCACTTTTTGAATGGCGTCTGCGGCATCTCACCACTTGGAAAGACCTGTATACCCAGTTTCTGGAACTTTTGCTTGTCTATTCTTATTCTTTCGCATGCGGTTTGTCCCCTCTTGTTGATAATTTTGGCCCATCATAGCACATGCCTTTATTCATTAGTTTTTGGCGAGCAGCGACTGCGACATACTTCGGCTTGCACTTGTGAGGGCTCGTCCAGCATACATTGTCGACAACGATCTACATGGGACAGACTCAGGACTCCGGAATCTCTGAATTTCCATTCGATGTCATTTCCATCTTCAGAAACCCGCCCGCATAGTCATCCTTCGACCGCGCGAGAACAACCCGTCCGCCTAGGCCGAGGCTTCCTATACAGGAGTCGAAGACGAAGAGGAGGGGAAATCTACCTTAATAACACAGGACGCAACCCCACACGCCGCCAGCATGCACTTGCTGCGGAAAAAGAAGCGAAGAAGGCAAGATGCCGCCATGAAAACCTCCATAAATCATCATCCATGTGTGGAAGAAAGTTCCAGTGGCATGAAGAGTGACCGCAGCCCATGTAGAAGTCGCCTGAAAACGCCCGCCCTGCCGCCAACGCCGTCCATCTTCCAAAACAATCCAGCTTATAGGAATCTGATACTGGAGACGAGCTCGCGCTGAACGAAGCTTTTGATGAAAAGGTAATGTACAAAAGGGTCGGTGCTGAGCCAGAATGGTCGAGTCCGTGCAACGTTCGTTGGACATATCAAGAAGCCTGACATCCAGAAGAATCGGATGAAATCATAGATGGATGCGCATAGTGTCGTTGTTGCCGAACGCCTTGCCGCAATGTGGACACTTTCGTGCCCGGTTGATGAGACGATCCTGGACGCATTTATCGCAGAAAACATGACCGCATGTCTTGATAACCGTGTCCTTGAAGTTCGTCTTGCAGACCTGGCATTGGAGCATGGACTGCAGATCTTTTAGCATCCAAATCAGTCAACCAAATCGTCGCCAGACATACCTGCATCATTGCCGCATCTTCAGATTGATTGCCGGCGCTCTTCTTCTTCCAGTGCTGGCATTGCTTCTCCAACCCATGCACTTGCGCAGCCAACTTGTCCCGTTCCGTCTCAGACTCCCTTTGGGAATGTTTGCTTGCCAGATACGCTGCATCCTTAGCCTCAACCACCTTCTTCAGCTCGGAAACCTGATTGGCATGGCCCTCGGAAGCGATCTCCATCTCTTTAAGCTTTTGCTGGAGAGTCCTATGCTGAATTGACAGCTCCTCCATCTGCGCCCTCATTTCGGCACATTGCTTTTCCAATTTGTCCACAAGACTCCGGCTATGCGCCTCCGCCTCTTTTAACTGTGTCACAATTTCCGTGCTCTTGTTCGCTTGGACTCGCAGCACCCGATTCTGCTCAGCTAAGGTTTCCTTGGCCTTCATGGCCGCAAAATACTTCTGGTCTGCTTTTGCCTTGTCCGCATTGGCGCGTCCGACATTCTCCTCCCAGGTCGATATTTCGGCTATCTTCCTGCCAGCGACAGCTTGGGCCTTTTTCCAAGCAGCTTCCATCGCAGGTAGTTCATTATTGAGGAGCCTGTGTTGATTTTCAAGGGTCGCAATTCTATTCTTCAGCTGATCCGGCGTCATATTTTCCAAATCTGCAGCTTGGTCGCCAGCACCCGGTGCATTCTCGGCCAATTGCAACCTCAAGCGCTCGCACTCGGATTCTAGTGCTGATATCCGGCTTTCACATGCGCTTACCAACTCCTTTGTTTCCGTCCTGGATACCGTGTTGTCTTGCAGAATCGCTTTCAAGGTTGAGACCTCTGTGAGCAGCTCGTCCCGATGGCTGCGGATGCGAGCAAGATCTGCTTCGGCCCGAGCTACGTTGCCTTCGCTTTCGCTAATGGTAGCCCGGGCCTCGTCGTCTACTTTGATGCGGTATTCGGTCCGCTCGGCCTGTAATTTCTTGGCCTCCTCGCGAAGTTGGATATTAGTAGCCTCCAGGTGGTTGATACGTTTGATCACATCCTCGTGTTGCGATTTCAAAACCTTAAAAAGCTCGGTTTTCGCATAGTCATCATCGGACAACCCAGCCAGTTTGACATTCAAGGAGGAAAGCTCCGCTGTAAGCTTCTTGTTTTCCTGCTCGAGCTGCTCCAGCTGTTCTTTGCGCTTGGCGGCTTCGGCCATCGCTGCATCTCGTGCTGTCTCAAGTTCCTCGTTTATGACGCCATTGGCAGAGCCAACTGCTTCGGCACCATTGGAAACGGACGAAGACTCCTCCTTAACGGCAACATTCCCGCCCTGCGCTTGCCTTTCCAATTTCTGAACTTGTATACTTTTGAGACGGTCAAGTTTCTTCTCCGCAAGCATATACCGCAGCGTAGCCGTGTCTAGCCTATCAGAGGTGTGTTCTTTTTCTGAATTAACCTTCTGCAAGTCGGCGATCAGTTGCTTCTCTCTAGCCAGTACTTTTCCCAATCGTTGATTCAGATCCGATACTTCAGGAGTGGAGGGAGGGAATTTCCCAAAAAGATCCGACAGTGCGGCCAATATCTTCTCTCTGCGGCTGGCGAGATGCTTCGAAAAGGCCTCACTATCCTCAAAAAACAGGGTAGTGGGAATAGAACTTGATCCTATGTTGATATCGTTAGAGGTGGCGGACACCGTGACGGGAGGTTGCAGCCGCTGCTTACTGCTATCGGAATCGGGAAGCTTCTCTCCGACTAGAACTCTGATCTCATCGAGCAACTATTCGGCGGTTAATAAGCTTCCATTTGTAGATTTACGGAGCCATACTACGCACCTGTTCGAACCATGTATCAATTACTCGCAGGTGGTCGTCATGATCTTTTGCACGTTCCTCCATTTTTCGCAGTTCCGCTTCGATGGTGTTCTTCTCACGCTTATACTCGCGCATTTGACGCAGAATCGCATCTTTCTGGTATGCCTAATTTATGGTCAGCCATTGTGGACGTGGATCGCAGTTGCGGAGAGGAAGAATACGCAGAGACTGGAGGTTAAAGGGGGGCGAACCTCGATGTCATCCTTCCAAGGAACGTCATCCTGATGCGACTTCGCGCCGTTCACGCTCAAAGCCTGCCTCTTCGGCGGCGGCGCCGTATCATCCTGCCCAGCGGGCCGCTTGCGATCGTCCATCTTGACGGCGTCAAGGGACGGAGTCAACACGGTCCTGGCTGCGAGCCTCATCAGGGCCAGTGTAGGATGTCCCTGATGTGCGACGGCGACGGCGCAGCCTTTCAGATCATTGATAAGGGCAGCTCAAAAATGGGCAAAGGCTGAACCGGAAATGAGAGTCGCGAATGGGAGGGTGTGAGTAGAGTGTTCACTTTGAGAGAGTGGAAAAGCGGGTGAGTCGCCTTCAAGGTTCTCTTGTTCATTGGAAGGCCAAGACTGTCACGTGTGCGCTAGCCAGCCTTCCGACGCACGGACTCACGCGAGGAAGCACTTGCATTCCCTCCGAGGCGACTTCAATTCCACACTCTTGCATTTATCCTCACCCGTCTTCGAGTTCTGGCTCACGGAATGGTACTCGGCCAGTATGGCGATGGATGATGCGGAAAAGGCACCTCCACAGCCAGCGGCGCCCGCACCTGAAAATAAGACAGAAGTGCCCAAAGTCACTGCCCCATCATTTGTGAGCACCTTCATCAACAGTGCGAACTCCCACCCTGGATCATACAAGAACGCATACTGATTAATTCAGAGGATACGTCCGGCAAAAAGGTCGCACCCAAAGCTGTACGTCGCCGCGGTGGAGCTGCTGCTGCTCGTCCTGCCGACACTCCCGCTACTCAAGCGAGTGCGATCACCTCCACTCCCTCGGCGGCGGCTCCTGCAGCGGTCGAACCTTCCAATGCGCTCCCCACGCCCGCAGCAACGCAAGAGGTTCATGTACAGGATGTGTCGCACATAGTACAAAGAGCAGATATAACTACACCGCCGTCGGTGCCTACTCCTGCTCAGATAACTGCCACACCTCCGCCAACTGCTCCTGTCGCATCTGCGTCCCAGCGTGAAGCATCCCCGAAGCGGAGGCGCGGTGAAGAAGAAGTGGCCGAAGCCGAACATCGACCGGAAGCCGCCTCCTTTGAACTACCGCCCACGACATCCGTGCCGTCTGCTCCTGCCAACGACAGTGTGGAATCCGCAAGGTCGCCAAAGCGCCGGCGTATCGAACGAGTGCCAGATTTACAAGCTGGAATCATTTCCCGGCCAACTCCTGACCGATCCCAGCCGCGCGGTCTTCCGAATCAGGATGCTGATTCTACTCAGTCTTTAGCGTTGGGAAGGGTACAGGTGCCTGTGGAAGATAATTCATCACCCATCGCGGAGAGCGACACGCTCCTGCAGGCTTCTGCTGACAGACCACAATCTCCCGAAGCTCCTCGTACCAGAGTTCAAGAAATGAACGAGGGGCAAGGTACCTCAGGGACCGTTGAAGCGGGCACGGAGACCATTGTGGTAAATTCAAGTACGGCAGGTACGAGCGCGAGTATAGACGAACAAGAAACGCGCGATGAAGCACCTGCAGTCCAACCGCCGGCTTCAGATGGACCTGTTGCACTGAGCAGAGGGCGCAGGGCTAGTAAAGCCGTTGGCCCGGAGAAAGATGCTGAAGGTACCGTTGCAGGACCGAGGAGGGTGACACGACCGAAAGGAAGGGGGGCAGTGGAGGAGGAGACTGAATCACCGGATCAAGCAAATATGGGGACTAACCCTACGGTTGCCCCTCAAGGCGGCCCTGAGCAGGTAGCTGTGGATGAGGGGGCAATGGAATGGGCACCTGCACAACCGCCAAAGAAAGCTCGGAAACCTCGCAAAGACAAGGGAACGAAAAGGAAGGGCACAGGTGCGCTGAGTGAAGGTGACACGGACATACCTGGGCCGGCGGCGTCAGCAGAAAATGTCACATACCAAGTGCAACCAACACAAAGAAGGAGGGCTACAAGGAAGAGGAATACCATCGTCGCCACTGCTGATGCAGAACAGTCAGCTGTCGATGAAGGGACGGAACCAACGGAGGAAAACAGGCCAGCCAGGCGCAAAACGACTACAAAGAGGAGGCAGGCTGCGTTGGCTGACGCTAATGCGGACAGACCGAATGCTGAAAATGGTGTACAAGCTCAGCCAGCACGCCGTAGAGGCCGTCAACGAGAGTCAACGCCATCTGACGCTGAAAAAATCAGAATCGACGAAGAGTCCACCTTCATGGCCAGTGTTGCAGCGGTGCACTTTCGAACCGGTAAACTATCCAGACGCGAGAGGGCGATGCGGGAGATTAATTGGGAGGAAGTGAAGGAGCGACGAAGAAAGGAGGAAGCTCTAGGAGTTCCCCGCTTGTCGAAGCGCAGTGAGGTGGACGAGGAGCTCAACCGGGCGGCGGAAGCGTATTCCGAAACACATCATCAAGTAACGGGACCGCGCTACGAAGTAGTAGACGGGGAGATCGTGGTTGTAGAGACTTCTGCCACCGTTCCGGTGGACGTGAACGGAGAAGAGATCGATGCTCGAGAGGTCGTGGAGGAAGGTGACTTGACGGCACGCATTACCACGCGGAGCTTTCTACGAGAGGGGAAGAGATTCCCTGAACAGTTTATGCTTCCGGGCCAGGGCACCCGCTGGAATCGCGAACTGACCGAACGGTTTTACGATGCATTGCAGACTTTCGGCACCGATTTTGGCATGATAAGCACCCTCTTCCCAGGCTCTACACGTCGATCGATCAAGCTCAAATTCAACCGCGAGGAGAAGGAGAATCCAGCAGGTATCAAAGCCGCGCTTAATGGTCAGCGTAACTCGAACTGGGACGACTACCTCAAAAAATCCGGTATGACGGACGACCATTTCCTGGACCCGAAAGCCATTGAGGAGGAGCTGAATGCGGAACGCGAGAGGATGCAAGTCGAGATTGATGCGGCGAGGGCAGCGGCCGAAGAAGAGAGACGCCAGAGAAGGATTGCTGGAGCAGAACTTAGTGAGGAGGAGGACGCGGGGCAAGCAGATGGTGGGAAGAAGAAGCGAAGGAAGAGGGAGAAGAAGGTGGTGTTCCAGGATGCAGGGAATGTGGAGATTCTGGGAGAGATTGGGGATGAGGAAGAAGGGTTCTAAGTGGGCTGCAGGGCGTAGAGAACGTTCGGTCCCTGAGATATCAAGCGATATGATTTTTCTTCTATGGGAGCCATGGATCGGCGAAGCAGGATATCCGTGCTTCTGGAGCGTATGGGGGAATTAGACGACGATGATTTCGAATGATCAATGATACCCTAAGGCTAGGAGAACATGACTGTAGATTTCAACTTGTCTTCTTATGAAAACTATGATTAGAAGAAGTCGTTATATTCATGCGTGTGCCATGTTCACATCAGAAGGTGAGCAAGTTAGGGGGAGGGTATTGAATTGCCAATTGCCGTGCCAACTCCAACCTCAAGTGCTTAGAGCAGAGATTACATATACGAAAAGTTGCCGCAAGGTAATGTAGTGTACACGACACCGAAAGTACAATACTTCGACTCCTACCATCACATGGGCTCTCAAAGCGGGAGCATGTCCGACGTACAGCGAGAATGGGAAAAAGAAACCTATGGACATTGAACTCCGTACCCTCAAGCATTCCCCCCGTACTAAAACATGTTGCACAGTACAAAACCTCGTACATCTTCGGGTAGCAGCGAAAGGCGGAATCTCATGGGCGCTTAGGCCTGATGAGCATCCTGGACGATGCCTTCATCGTTAGTCTCAACCTGGCTCTCGTAACGCGGTCGGGAGATGACGTCGAAGTTGCCTACTGAAGGTTATGCCGGGAAACCCTAAACTGGTGCAAGCAAGACGTACGTGCGATCAAGCTGAGGTTGGAGCGCTTAATGCCCTCGTTGTCGGTGAAGGTCTCCATGCGGGCATCGGCGTCGACGTGGATGAGGGAGCTGAGAAAAGGAGAGGTTAGCCAGTGTCGCGTGGCTATCACGAGCTCCCACTCTTCCACCTCATCCACACCGTTACATTCCATTGTCCCCCAATTCAACCAGATACCGGATCCATACTCTTCAGAGAAACCATACAACACAGAACAGCTTACCCCTTTGGCACACTCAACAAGAAATCCTTCTGCTTCCCCTCCACAAAGCTAGCCACCCGGAACCAGCTCGTCTTCTTGTCCTCGCCCTTCCCGTAAGAGCTCCCAACCACATATCGCACCAACGTCTTATCCCCGGATAGCGTAACCTCCTCTGGCGTAACACCCAAGCGGCCAACGATGCTCATACGCGCGAGAGACGCGCGCGGTGTGGTGCTGAACGCGCGCGCAACGGAGGGCGCGATGCGGGTGGAGGCGCGGAAGGTCGAGGTGAACATTTTCGATGGATTTGGGGTTGCGCTTAGGTGTTATTGGCGGGTGTGAGGTGTGGTTGAAGGTAGAGTTGAAATGGCGGACGCGGTTCGAAAGTTTTCCGTGCAACATCAGACGTGCTGATTGCTCGTTTCGGATTGCCCCTATCGCGATGCACGTGACGTCGCCAAGAGATAGGGCTGAGCAGGTGAGGATGGAGGTGCCATGTCCTTGACATTGAATTTGCCCTCACTTAGGTATAAAGATGATTCGAAGTGGGTATCAATTGATATGTACAGTAAAGGTGGGTATAATTGAATCTAACCATTTTCCGACGCCGACAATGCATGATCATATGAAAAGCTCCACAGCCTCACCAGCTCCGTTATTAACGTTTCGCTCTTTTGGCATCAGGCTCATCTTCATCACTCTCATATTCCTTAAAGATGGGTTTCGGCTGGTTCTGATCATAAACACCCGTAAATAACTTCTTCTCCCCCTCTTTAGGGGCATACTTCAGGAGAGCCTCGCGAGGATCCTCCTCAAGCATGGCGCTAAGGGGGATGCTCTCGCGCACATGTCTCTCATCAGGAGTTGACATTGCAAACGGCGTTGGTGCCGGAACATGAGGTCTGCGCGGATCTCTCGACTTTCCAGAAGCTGTGAGGCCGATTGTGGGATGACGAGATGCATACGAAGCGTGTTGGGCTCGACCGCCTTCAATTGCGTCGCCAGCAAGGCCAAGAGGGTCCAGGTCGGTAGTTAGGGTGCTGTCATCATCAAGATGCCTCTTCTTGGGAGCCTTCCTTAAGATGGTAAGGGCACCATTGCTGGATAGCTTCGGGTTGAACAGAATGGTAGTTTGACCGTTCGCAGAACCTGTGAATATTTGATTCAATCTTGGATGCCAGTATACAGTGATGAGCGCAGAACCAGGCGTAACCGGAGTTACGAGCTCTGGCCGTAGCGTAGCGGGGTTGAGTATATGGAGGTGGCCTGTCTCGGAGCCTGTAATGACGCTCCGCATATCGGGAGCGAAGCGGATGTTGCTGGTGGGGTAACGGGCGGATGTTGAGGGATGTACAACTTGACTAATCGGTGTTTTGAACTTTCTGACGTCCCATAGCTTGATTGTGTCGTCACCACCTCGAGTAACAACCAGCCGTCCGTCAGAGCTAATGTCGATTCCCCCCGTCCAGGTGTCCTTTGCGTGGGCACCCCGAACCTCTGCTGCAGGTCGGTGATAGGGACCTTCGCCAGGCCACATAACAAGGCTCCCGTCCAGAGCTGCCGCAACGATAATACTCTTGCCGCTTTCGCCTGCAGAACCCCAAGCCACAGCTGTCATCTTCGTCATGCCCGCCGACCCAGCGGCCCTGGACTTATGTACAATCACGTCTCTCTGGCTCAAGTGCTTTTCAGCGTCCCATATCCGGACCGTACTGTCAGTCCCAGCGGTAACGAAAAGCCCCCACTCGGTCGGGTGCCATGCAGCGCTCGTCACTTCAGAAGTATGTCCTTTGGTATTGTGCTTATCCCTCAAGTACATATCCCCCTTCTTGTACTCGGCAATCAGGTCTCCATCGCGACTGAAAAGCCTCGCTTGTGGGGTGGCGGTAATGGCAAGGAACTGGCTGCCAGAGTGAGGGCTGAATAGGACTTGATGTATAGCATGAGATTCGGCGTTTTGGGAAGGTTTGGTCTCGAATGGGTCGACGGTCTTGAATGCACGTATTGTATTCGGGACTATCGCAGATAAGTCGTGCAACTTGAGTGTGCAATCATTGGAGCCTGTCACCATGCGCGAACCAGCGGGATCCAGAGCAATGGTGGTAACGGCGCGCTCATGTGTCTTGAAGACGAGCTCATGCGACACCGGGAACTCATCCTCGTCGTCTTCGTCGTCCGAGTCGCTGTCGTCATCCGAGTCGTTTCCGCCACTAGAGTAGTCCGCAACCGAGTCCTGCTCGTTTATGATCTTTCTGCGACATTGCTCGATTTGCGCTTCGATGTTTACTGATGCGTCCTTTTTCCCGAATGACGTGGGCAGAAACTGGCGTAAAGCTTCTTCGTCGTCCGCGGAGAAATCATTCATTCTGGCTAGTCGTTGTGTCCTGAAACATTGGGGAACGCGATGCAATGATGTCGTGGTCGTATTTTGGTAAGGCTTGGCTTAGTAATACGCGATGACTTTCAGTCGCTGAAAGTGGACTTCCAACTCTGCTACTGCATCTCGAGTGTTTGAATCCAACCATCGTAGCCAACCAGCGGCAATACCGACGCGCTCGTAGGATGAGCCATAGCTTTGTCGAATCAGGAGCCACACACAATTACCAGTTGAGAGAATGCAAGGCACAACATCAGCTTCGTCAGCGATCCGCTGCAGTCAGCAAAGACGCAACCATCATAGGCATATGCTGCGGGGTATTGGTATAACTGTAGACTTGGGGTTGTTCAAGCAGGTCCCCTAGACATGGAGACGGTATATAAGAATCCCAATCCCTCTTTTCTTCACATAGTCCATTCTTTCCAGACCAACCTAGAATTCTCCACCATCTCATTTACATAACACCTTCACTCTCATACGTGTCCTCGGCTTCCGACTAATCTCTTCAATTGATATTGTTCAAGATTGCTTGAACACCTAGCTACCATGTCCGCCAACCGCACCATTGTTGTGTTTGGCTCCGGCCCTGGCATTGGCAGTCATGTCGCCGCCCAGTTCGCGTCCCAAGGTTTTACTCACATAATTCTCCTTGCCCGTAATGAGAAACGCTTGCAAGAGGACAAGGGTGCCGTCGTCAAAGCCAATCCGGACGCGAAAGTTGACATTCTCACCGTGGATCTTGAGGATATAAAGTCAATTCCTGCAGTGCTGAAACAGATCGACAATTTGACGACCGCAGTCGATGTCGTCTTCTTCAACGCTGCGATCATCAGATTTGCTGAACCTCTCAAGGCGCCTGTCGAAGAACTCGAACAGGATTTCAAAGTAAGCTCCACCTCGTCCGTGACGACGGCGTCCCAATAACTAATCGTCGAACAGATCACCAATCTTGCACTCTACGTGGTCGCCCAATGGGCCGTCCCAAAGCTGCAACAGCACGCCAAAGACTCCCCCTCGGCAAAGCCCGCCCTTATCGTCACCAACAGTCATTTACCTTGGGACCCAATCCCACAACTCCTCTCACTTTCGTTGACGAAGGCGTCCCAGGCAAACATGGTTAAGAGCTTTCATGTCGCTTTTAGCGGTTCCGGAGTCCATTTTGGCCTTATCCGTGTGGAAGGCATAGTGGATCCGCAAAACAAGGTGCTAAATCCTCGCACTATTGCCGAGAAGACCTGGGAGTTCTATCAGGGCGGCGAGGGACTCGACCTTCACCTAAAAGAGGAGTAGGGTGTTTATTGTTTTTTGTTTGAAAAAAGCGGACCGTCATCTCGATGTTCCTATGGTATTAGGAAGGAGTAAATGTTCAATAGCATTATTGACCATGCATCCTCTCTATGGATATTCCAGTGTTCGAACTTCCCTTGTACTACGGCTGTACGTCCTCAGTGTTATCACGGGTTTTATTGTTTCTTCCACCCATGATTATTGAGCAGGACGTACTCCAGATGGGCCAGTTTACCGGAACACGCATGGCGAAAACGATTCGTCTTTATCATTGTCCAGCTTCCAATGTTACAGTGTATAGTGACAAGTGGAATAACAGAGGATGTGTGTTGTTTGCAAGCATGTTCATTCTTCCTCACCCTCCCTTTTTCCAATTCTTGCATTTTTTCTTTCCCCGAATTCAATATAGTCGGTAGGTCCAATCTTTCGTCCACTTGCCTGTATGCGGTGTTCATCTACAGACTCCAAGCTAGAATGCAGCGCCGAAACGGGTATGCAGTACGTGGAGACAAAAGAAGCTCACTTTGGCCTTTTGTTATCCCATCGGAGTCACATTCTAGAGCACGCCAGTAACCATCGCGAGCAGGTCTTCGTAGTCGCTCGGTAGTATGTTGTAGATATCAATCTCCTACGGTTTCCCAAGGAGGGAGAATGGATTCGATGATCCACCCGACGGAGTTGAAACATAATTTCCCAAACATACTCAATTATATAAAGCTTTTTGGCTTAGGCCTTCCATACTGTACAAGAGGAACGACTTGCTCTCGGTTTTACTTCTTGTGCTAAAAGGGCAGTTCTGGTGATGGTGTTCTGCCGAAGCTATCCCCGGCCTTTCGCCGAGGATGTCAAGAGGGACCGTGCTGCAGCTCTTTCTAGAAACTCTTGGCGCAAAAGTCAATAACTTCTCCAGCTTCATTCGCATCGTGTCTATCTTCCCAGCTTTTCCTCTCCATTGCAACCTGTCTATCCTTCCGCCATCCTCGCCCTTCATTCCCCATCATCGCAGCGATTCAGAGTCGGTGACACGGCTTGAGCCTGGGACTTTCCATACGCTTTTCTAATTCATATATCATCACAATGCAGCGAGCTTTCGCATCCAAGGCGCGGTCATCGATCGTCAACTCGAGCTCTAAGCTCAGGACGACGAGCTTTAACCTCCAGCAGCAGAGGTTTGCGCATAAGGTACGACGACGCCAGGCTGGTGTGCCTCTCAATTCAGCTAACAGTTCTGGGTAGGAGTTGAAGTTTGGTGTTGAAGGCCGCCAGGCGCTGCTTCAGGGCGTTGAGACGTTGGCGAAGGCTGTCACAACCACATTGGGCCCCAAGGGACGAAACGTCCTGATTGAGTCCAGCTACGGCTCGCCCAAGATCACCAAGGGTACGTAGCGCTTCAATTGCCCTCTTGATGAACCCTCCGCTAACCCCTTGATAGATGGTGTCACCGTCGCCAAAGCCATCACATTGAAGGACAAGTTCGAGAATCTCGGTGCGCGCCTCCTCCAGGATGTTGCGTCCAAGACGAATGAGGCGGCCGGTGACGGTACAACTACTGCTACCGTTCTCGCTCGCGCTATCTTCTCCGAGACCGTCAAGAACGTCGCTGCGGGTTGCAACCCTATGGACCTCAGGCGGGGAACCCAGGCCGCCGTTGATGCCGTTGTAGAGTATCTTAAGGGCCAGACAAAGATGGTCACCAGCAGCGAGGAGATATCACAGGTTGCGACCATCTCTGCCAACGGTGATACACGCATTGGCAAACTTCTTTCCAGCGCTATGGAGAAGGTTGGAAAGGAGGGCGTTATCACGGTGAAGGAGGGCAAGACTCTGGAGGATGAACTTGAGGTCACGGAGGGCATGAAGTTCGACCGCGGATACATCTCTCCCTACTTCATCACCGATACCAAGGCGCAGAAGGTTGAGTTCGAGAAGCCGTTGCTTCTCCTTTCTGAGCGCAAGATCTCCGCCGTCCAGGATATCATCCCCGCACTTGAGGCATCCCAGCAGCTGCGCCGCCCCTTGGTCATCATTGCCGAGGACATCGACGGCGAGGCGCTGGCTGTCTGCATCCTTAACAAGCTCCGTGGCCAGCTACAGGTCGCGGCCGTTAAGGCTCCCGGGTTCGGCGACAACAGGAAGTCGATCCTTGGCGATATTGCCGTTCTAACCAACGGTACCGTTTTCAGCGATGAGCTTGACATCAAGCTCGAGAAGGCTACTCCGGATATGCTCGGTTCTACTGGATCCATTACCATCACCAAGGAGGACACCGTCATTCTCAATGGAGAGGGAAGCAAGGATGCTGTCGCCCAGCGCTGCGAGCAGATTCGTGGAGTCATGAATGACCCCGCTACTTCTGAGTACGAGAAGGAGAAGCTCCAAGAGCGTCTTGCCAAGCTCTCTGGCGGTGTTGCCGTCATCAAGGTTGGAGGCGCCTCTGAGGTTGAGGTCGGTGAGAAGAAGGACCGGATTGTCGATGCGCTCAATGCCACCCGTGCAGCTGTTGAAGAGGGTATTCTCCCCGGAGGTGGAACTGCCCTCCTGAAGGCGTCCGCCAACGCCCTCAACAACCTGAAGCCTGCCAACTTCGATCAACAGCTCGGTGTCGCCATCGTTAAGAATGCCATTACCCGCCCGGCCAGGACCATCGTCGAGAACGCTGGCGCTGAGGGCTCCGTCATCGTTGGCAAGCTCACCGATGAGTTCGCCAACGACTTCAACAAGGGTTATGACAGCTCCAAGGGCGAGTACGTTGACATGATCTCCGCCGGTATCCTGGATCCCTTCAAGGTCGTTCGGACCGCTCTTGTCGATGCCAGCGGTGTCGCGTCTCTTCTGGGTACCACCGAGGTCGCGATAGTCGAGGCTCCTGAGGAGAAGGGCCCGCCTGCCATGGGCGGCATGGGCGGTATGGGTGGAATGGGAGGCATGGGCTTCTAAACGGGGAGCACATGACGGCCTAAGACTAACCTTCTGATTTCGTCCCATTCTACTATACCCTCTTTTAGTACTCGAGGCTACTCCCAGCGCTGGTGTACATGGTATTGGCTGGTTGGCACTCCACTCCCCTTCTGTCCTGTCTTCCTAATCACTTGAAAAGCGCGCATTGCTTGGCTGTTTTGGCTAATCTGTACAATATCGATGTATATGTAGCACTGGGAACGGCGGATTGTAGGAGTAGACAGGAAATTTAGAAGACTTTTAACGTTCAACTGTTGTAAATAGGGCGCAAATCGAGCTGGGTGATAAAGGAATACAGATGGTCGAAGTGAGAATCTATGAATCTCTGGGAACGGCTTGGCGCCAGTTGCTGTGGCAGTGCCTGTTGGGATGAACCCCACCATAGAAAATTGGGCCCCGCAACGGAGCATCATTGCTGCATCTCTCACCTTTAACCCTTATCAAATTGCCCCCTCTCACGAATTCGCCTTCTCTGTCTACAGTGCCGGTAAGTTTAGATACGTGGATGCTGCACCCTCCAGGTGCGGGTGCCTTACGCCCCCGCTATTTATGACGGCCCGACTGGAGCTGACAAGGCAACAGAAGCACCTCAGCGGAAGCGTTGTTTGTTCCTTGTCACCTAACACCTCTCAGCACTCACAGAGATCAAGATGGTAAGATCAACCTTGAAGGCTTGATTGCGCGCCATATCTAACCCTCATGGACAGGCTCAATCCGGGTACGTGACCGCAACAACCTCCGCCCCCGCGATCGCGACCCTCGCACCTCCTAGTCTACCCCTTTCCAGGCCTTCACACTAATCCCGCGCACCAGTGTTTCCGTAGCGCCCGAATGCATCAGCACATTCAACGAGCTGAAGCTCGGCAAGAGCCTCAAGTGGATCATCTACAAGATCAGCGACGACTGGAAGGAGATTGTGGTTGAGGAGACATCCACGGATCCCGACTACAACGCATTCCGCGACAAGCTGCTGAACGCCAAGAGCAAGGACAGGCGGGGCAAGGAGGGCATGGGCGGCCGCTATGCCGTTTACGATGTCGAGTATGAGTTGGAGAGCGGCGAGGGGACGCGCAACAAGATCACCTTCATCAGCTGGTGCCCGGATGATGCGCCGCAATACGTACGTGTCACGCTATTGAAGCCTGCATTGTGTGCTAGGTTACGGTTGGGTCTTTGCTGACTTGTGTTCGCAGCCCCGCATGATGTACTCGTCTTCCAAAGAGGCTATCAAGCGATCCCTAAACGGTCTTGCGGCTGATATCCAGGCCAACGACGCCGACGACATCGAATGGGAGAACATCAAGTCCCGCGTCTCCAAGGGTCGCTAAGCAAAACATCATTCATGGCAAGGAGGTGGCAGGGAGAGTCGACGGGGTTCAATTGGCAAACCATGGAGATAGCTTTGGCAAAGCTCCAATACCTTTTCCCAGAGCCCAGGAGAAGGAAAACATGTCATTAAACACCGAGGTTTGATGGAATCGTCAACCCAAGATCTTGGTTGTTGAGGTCATCCTCGGACTGTTAGCAAGATTGTGTATGTTCATGACGGGACCAATGCAAGCAGGCAAACTTTCTTCTCAACTGTGGTATCAAGCTTCGAAACTGACCAAAGCCTATCCATGCATGTATACGGATACGATTCAGCCATCTTGCTCATCACTATTCAACAGGGCCCTTCTAACCAAGCTCCTCATCTATCCTTCTCCCAAGCCGCCTTAAACACACCGGCCAACCTGCTGCCCTCCTCCTCATTCCGTATCCTCTGAATGACGAAACCCCTCAAATCATCCCAGAACTCTTGAGTAGCAACGACCTCCTTCCCATTCGGCCCCTGCACCGCTGGAACCCCCGCTGCCAACCCCTTCTCCGCCTCCCCAGGCGCCACAGCCGGCGGACTTGGTACAGCTGCCGGAGCCGCCGCCGACGCAGTCGCTCCCCCAAGCACCATGACGCTGAACTCCACGTTCCCACCCTCAATATCCTGTCCCACAACCTCGGCCACCGTCTTGGAATCCTGCGCCGGTTTCTTCTTCCACAGGATCTTGATTTTGGCGGCGGGGATGCTGGACGCCGTGCTGTACGCTTGCTTCAGGTCGAAGATGCTTGTTGTCGAGGGTGTGATGTTCGGGACTGGCACGGTCGGGGAGGTGGGTTTCATCGGTGAGAGGGTAATGTTGATTGTTGAGGGTGTGGTGGTGGCATCTTGCTGGGATGTAGCAGTCGTGGATTGAGAGGGGCGGGGGTTGGGACGAGCGGGGTGAGGAGGATGAGGGAGACGGGGAAGTGTGAACTACACTTTTGTTAGACTGTATGTCGAGGACGAGGTAGAGAGGACCGAGAAGGGAAGGGTTGGAAGACGTACAGAAACGCCGGGCTGGTATTGGCGGGGGTCGGCGATGTGGTCTGAAGACAGCTTTATGGGACGCGAGTCCAGGGCCGAGAGGAACTGTTTGCAGAATTGAAGCTCCGACATTGTGTGATGCGACCACCTAGTCCCTTATGGTATGAGTGAATATAGAGTATAAGCTTCGAAGTTCAAGGAGTGTGGACGAGCTAACAAACACCGGCGGACGCGATGACGGCGGTGGGGCGAGCTTCACAACCGGAGGAAAAGTTCCACCGGCTCCCGAAGGCGGTGAGCGGGCTAGTCCGAAAATTTCCAGCGAAATTGCCCAGAGCTCTCTACCGGAGAGGAGGTGCATATTGGGCATAACCCTTTTTATCCTCATATTTCAATTTTTCTGAGGACGGGAAATACACAATGGCACCCCGGAAAGGCCCCAGCAATCGTATGAAAAAGCAGGGCATCCCGCCCCCGCTGGACGAATCGCTCGTGACGCGGAAACGTAAAGATGCGCCAGCTGCGCCTGTGGAGGAGAGGGGGAAGAAGAGGAGGACGGAGAGCAAGGCAGTGAAACCTGTTGCCGCTGCACAGAATAACAGTGTCAAGAAGAATAAGGAGAAGGGAAAGCCCGCGAATGCGAAGAAGAAGCCTGCACCACCTCCGCCTGCTTCGGACGAGGAGATTTCGAGCGATGAGGATGGGGTCGATGATCCCGATGTCATGGATGATAATCTTGGAGATGTGAATGTTACGGGGTTGGATGCGCTGGGCAGCGCATCGGAAAGCGAAGAGTTGGACGATGATGAATTTGGAGATTCCGGGTCGGATGTTGTGGATTCGGACACTGAGAACACGGGACGGAAAGCGGCGATGTGGTCCGACGATGAGGATGAAGAAGATATTGAAGAGAAGCTCACAGCGGCAAATATTGAGGGTTTGTCACGGAAGCTGGATATGCAGAAGGCGATTGAAGAGGCGGAGGCACAGGCGGAATTGGAAGAAGCTGCAATGCAAACTAATATTGCGGGAGATAAGCCGAAGATATTGGATGATGAAGAGGAGGGAGGCAGGCGCATAACGAATCTCGACACGACGCAGGACTTGCAACTCTTGCGCACGAGACTGAACGACACCATACGGGTGCTGGAGGATTTCAAGAACTTAGCTGAGGAGGGTCGGTCAAGAGTAGAGTATAGAGCACAGATGTTGAAGGATGTCTGCTCGTACTATGGCTACTCGGAGTTCCTGGCTGACAAGCTCCTGAATCTGTTCCCTCCCCGCGAAGCATTCGCCTTCTTTGAGGCTAATGAGACACCCCGACCCATTGTCATCCGCACGAATACTCTCCGCACACATCGTAGAGAATTGGCACAAACCCTGATAAACCGTGGCGTACAACTGGAACCCATCGGCAAGTGGTCTAAGGTCGGTCTGCAAATTTTCGAGTCGCAGGTCCCTCTCGGTGCTACACCTGAATACCTCGCTGGTCACTATATCCTCCAAGCCGCATCCTCCTTCCTCCCCGTCATGGCTCTGGCACCGCAGGAAAATGAACGCATTCTCGACATGGCCGCTGCCCCTGGTGGTAAAACTACCCATATTGCCGCGTTGATGAAGAACACTGGCTGCATCTTCGCAAACGATAGCAACAAGGATCGTGCCAAAGGTCTGATTGGCAACATCCACCGTCTGGGCTGCAAAAACACCATTGTATGTAACTACTCCGCCCTCGAGTTCCCCAAGGTTATGGGCGGCTTTGACAGAGTTCTGCTTGATGCTCCGTGCTCAGGCACTGGTGTCATTGCAAAGGATGCCAGCATCAAGACGAATAAGACCGAGGCCGATTTCATAAAACTACCGCATCTCCAGAAGCAGTTGATCCTGTCGGCGATTGACTCTGTCGACCATGCAAGCAAGACGGGAGGCTACATCGTGTACAGTACCTGCTCGGTTACTGTGGAGGAGAACGAGCAGGTGGTCCAGTATGCGCTGAATAAGCGGCCGAATGTGAAGCTTGTTGAGACGGGTTTGACGTTTGGTAAGGAGGGCTTCACAAGGTACATGGGAAAGATATTCCATCCGTCATTGAAACTGACGAGGAGATATTACCCTCATGCCTATAACGGTATGTACAGTCGACATATAATTTGCAGTGAGTGTGCGCTAACATGCTGCAGTGGACGGCTTCTTTATTGCCAAATTTAAGAAGATCGGGCCCACGCCTCCCAACGCTGTGGGTGTAGCCAATGCCACTCGTCATGGAAAGGCGGCTACAAACGGCGCAGTTGAAGAGGAGATCGTCGACAAGACTCCTATCGTTGAAGATGGAGAGAAGGACGACGACGATTTTGGCGGTTGGGACGACGAAGAGGATCAGAAGCTCATTGAGCGTGCTCAGAGAAGCGAGCTCAGGAGAAAGGGGAAGAATCCCAAAGCGGTGCTTGGTGCGAAGGCGGCGAAGGCCGCAAAGCCAGAAAAGAAGGCAGATGAGAAGAGTGAGGAGAAGGACCGCGTTAGCGAGAAGAACGATAAGCAAGATGGCAAGGTCGACTCCGCGGCTAAGACTGAGGCTAAGGCCAACGGTGTCAGTGCGAAGTCGAAAGAGGCCGAATCCAAGTCGAGGAGAAAAAGCGGAGGGAAGAAGGAGAAGTAGAGATAAGGAGGCACACTAGCATTTTGGTATACTGTGTATAAGAAGGGTATACTATTCATTGGTGAGCGATCTTCGCCACCTCAATATTCATATCAAGGATTCCCCATTACCGATCCAAGAATCCATGCCATTTCTCATACGATTCCTGTGTATCGACCGTCGTCGGTGTAGTATCTTGACATACACTTGCTGATAAGAGCCTATTTCTCGCGTATCTTGGTGTGGCAGCATTACAACTTGACCACCGACGATTAGCTTGCTCGATCAACCCTTTCCGAAGATCAACCTTCTCCAAATCTCCGAATCAAGTTGCTTGATCCAGGCCTGAGATCATACCTCTACCCCTACCCGCAACGTCGAGGCAATTTCCGAGATAATGTCCGAGCATCGGAGAATGTGGCAGCCAAAGTAGTCGGACCCAACTGACTTAACCTAAAGCACCCTAGGAACACCCTACAATAGTGCATGCAAGAAATATCTGGTGTCTGAGCTCATGTTAGCGTCTGATCATCACATCATCACCTCAAACTTCTGGTCGTTCCCAGCAACGAAGATGGCGAAGGGTAAGGGTGCGTGCGTCGTAGGAAATACAACGGAGGCAAACATCCGAGGCAGCGGCGGGCTCCTTGTGGGGCCCCAGGGGGTTGGATTCAGCCATATGGCAGACTAAAAAAGAAAGGTGTAGCAGGTCAATCGGCGATAGAATCGGGACGGCTTCATTTAATTCACCGTGGTCCTGATAAGGAAGCATTCCAGAAGCATTCCAGAAGCATTTCAGAAGCTCAATCGTTCCCAACCGTCAACACTTAGTGTGTCGTTTGGGACGTTCCTTGTGGCGGAACAGCCCTTAGTCTCGCTTCCAAGGCTCTTTTCAGAGGTACAGATAGGCTAACTCTGAGAAAGGAAGGGTTCTAAAGGGTGGTGAGCCACCAGAATCTGGGTGGCCAGCGCTCGTACTGTGATACTGACACGGTCGATAGGATAGTGGCGTGAATTTCTCTCCTCTGATATGACCGATAGGCTGGAAGTGTCGTTGAAACCAAGCCAAGGCGAAGTGGGTCCAATTTTACACCAATCCGTACGCGGGCTAGCTAAAGCTTGGTTCCCGCGGATCGGCAAGCCTAAACCTAAAAACAAGCCCAAATTCGCGCAGTGAATGGATGGATCTGAAGCCTGGTAAAACAGCGGCGAAAAACAGGTCATCATCATCATCACCACCATCATCACCATCATCGTCGCGACGGCGTCTTGTGGTGCGCGAATGCTTGATGCGTCGCGCGCCTTTTGAAAGGAACAATGCAACTTATGGGCTGGAAGGTGTCCGCTTTATTCGCCACAGGAGATGGACTCCCATTCCCAACAGTACCGAGGTTCTCCACCAAGTTGCGGGATTTTGCGAGCTTCTACCACAAGTTTTGTGCCAACTTCTTGTTCGTCTCATCTTATTTTACTTGTACACGTTGCAGAAGTTGCAACAAGTGCGGAAGAAAAAAAATTCATCGACCCATCGACCCACCTACTCAGTACTCAACAAGAAGCTAACATAGTCTTGATGCACTAAAAGTGACCGGCTTGTATCGGTCGACTTCTTTCAGGCTTCTAGCGTCGCCGGCCAAACTCCGCTGAAGGATGCACGCCAGACCAACGCTCGAAGGTGATGATGATTTTCCCTCTTGGCTGACGCATTCACAGCGCCCGTGCTACGCTACCTCAACCGTTCCTTGCTCGTCGGCTACCACGGATGGATCGCAATTGGTTCTCTGTGCTGACTCTGTCAAGGGGCGGATCCCGCTACTCAGCACGGCTCCTTTTGCCCCTCACGTAGGTGGATGCCCGTTGGCAGACTACGTGAATCTGGGGAAAGGCCCATGTACGCTATGGGACTTTCCGATTCGCCCATCGGAGGAAAGAAGGGTGTTGGACTACCGCAGTAGCGGCTGAGAAAAGTAAGATGCAGGGCATCTGGCCTGCACACGACACAGCAATCCCCGGTTACAAGTTTACCAACTAGCGGGTAGGTGATGGGGCCCCGCGTCTGGGAAAGGCATCGATGGACAGATAAAGAGAGGTTGCGCGCCCACCCCAAGGAGAGCATCCTCATCCGACGTTTGTCACTTCCTCAACTCTCCTCATCCGCCTGAAGCAGTTGAACGAGTAGCACACCATGGCCTTGCCGAGACTTTTCAAGAAACCAGCAGACGAGCCAGGGAAGGCATGGTAGGTCTCCTGTATCACATTCTTCGAGAGAATGTAAAAGCTCACATTTTCCCTAGGCCGGCCATCTTGATCGGTCTGTTCGTCGCCTTTGGCGGTGTCCTCTTTGGGTTCGTAACCTACCATAGCTTGAGACTAGAGGACGCGAAACTGAGACGAGAACTCATGCAGATATGACACCGGAACCATCTCTGGCATTATTGCCATGCCTTTCTGGAAGCGAGAATTCGCGACAGAAACGAATGCCAATGGCGAACCCATTATTACCGCCGCCCAGGACTCACTCATCGTTTCCATCTTGTCTGCTGGAACCTTCTTCGGTGCTCTAACTGCTGCGCCTGTCGGTGACCTGCTTGGTCGCCGCTTCGGCTTGATGTTTTCCGCTGGCGTGGTCTTCAACCTAGGTGTCATCCTGCAGACGGCTGCTACGGCTCAGGACCTGTTCATCGCTGGCCGTTTCTTTGCGGGTTATGGAGTGGGTCTGGTATCTGCTCTGAGTAAGCTCCCCTCCCACAAATCAAAGTCGGGTGTTCCATGAGCTAACCTTCTCCAGTTCCCATGTATCAATCCGAGACTGCGCCCAGATGGATCCGTGGCACCATTGTCGGAGCATACCAACTCGCCATCACCATTGGCCTTTTCCTGGCTGCCATCGTAAATAATGGTACAAAGGACCGGAATGACTCGGGGTCGTACCGTATCCCCATCGCCATCCAGTTCCTGTGGGCTTTGATTCTCGTCGTTGGGTAAGACAATCCCTTCCCGCCCTAGCTACACACAGCCTAATGAATCCAGTCTGCTCTTCTTGCCGGAAACCCCTCGCTACCTCATCAAGGTGGACAAGTACGACAAGGCCGTCCGATCACTTGCTAAGCTGCGCCGGCTTCCTGCGGACCACCCTGCCATTGTCGAGGAGTTGAATGAAGTGCAGGCGAACCACCTCTACGAACTGAGTCTCGGCAAGGCGTCCTACGCGGACTGCTTCCGCGGCACCGTTGGCAAGCGTCTCCTCACCGGATGCTTGTTGCAGATGCTTCAGCAACTCTCTGGTGTCAACTTTATCTGTACGGCGATCGTGTCTCCTCTTCCTGCGCTCGGCAGCTGACCCTTCCTAGTCTACTACGGAACCCAATACTTTGAGAATGCCGGCTTCCGGAACCCCTTCATTATTCAAGTCATCACCAACTCGGTTAACGTCGCTTCCACCTTCCCGGGCCTCTACATGGTTGAGAAACTGGGTCGCCGCAACCTGCTCCTCCTCGGCGCCGTCGGCATGTGTGTCTGCCAGTACGTCGTCGCCATCACAGGTACCGTAGCTGGAACTACGAACCTGCCGGCGCAGCAGGCCGCCATCGCGTTCGTGTGCATTTACATCTTCTTCTTTGCGAGCTCCTGGGGACCCGTGGCCTGGGTGGTTACGGGCGAGCTGTTCCCGCTCAAGGTCCGCGGCAAGTGCCTGTCCATGACGACGGCAAGCAACTGGCTCCTGAACTGGGCCATTGCGTACAGCACCCCTTACCTGGTCGACGAGGAGCACGCGAATCTGCAATCCAAGGTTTTCTTCGTATGGGGCTCGTGCTGCTTCGTCTGTATTGCATTCACGTAAGTTGTCCTTGCCCATTTCCCGTCTTCCTCTTCACGTCACTGACGCCCTAACCAGCTACTTCCTCATCTACGAAACCAAGGGTCTCACTCTCGAGCAAGTCGACGAGCTCTACGGCGTCGAGAGCAAGGCGTGGAAGAGCAAGAAGTTCCGTCCCACAGTACATTTCGCGGATGTGACCAAGGAAGACGAACAAAGGCGTATGAGTCTTGTAGAGATCGCCGCGAATCAGGAAAGGAAGAGGAGTTTGCAGGGCGATGGACACGCGGTGCCTGTTGCTGCGGAGACGTTGACTACGGAGAAGGTTTAAGTTGGGGGGAAGGAAGCGGGGGAAGGGAAAGCGAAGGATGGGAGATCATCTTTGTTATGAAATGATGCCAATGAGTGTTTGATGTACGATAGAAGTGAAATTGAACATGTAACTGAGAAAAGTACCGTGCAATCTGTTCAATTCACACCAACAACACCCCATCCCCTACTAACCATCCAGCTCCTTGAACTCACACGTGTATCCACTCGTTGATGGAGCACAGAAGCCCTTGTAGGACTCGTATTCTATGGCGATGCATACACGCTTATTCACTCTTAGTAGAAATAGGCAGCTTCATATCGCGATGGCGCTACATCTTCGCACTACAGTGTATATGACAATGGAACTTCTCAGATGATGCTCACCATAGTAGAGCCTAGGTCATCTTTTCGGCACATCGTTGTGTTTCCATGGATGATCAGCGTCGTGACACTGCATGGGGTGGGCGCGTAGTCCCCACCTCCCGGCGGAACGAACAGGCCTCACTCTCCAGGATTGCGGATTGCGTCATCAGCCACAGCGGTCATCGCGCACATCAACACCACCAACCTGCCATCTTCCAAGTCACAGACCTTTATCGTCATCTTGCTGAATCCTAGATTCTTGGTACTTTTGCATTTCTTTTCTACATTCCCATTTTCACCCTCTCCACAGTCCGTTTCTGCAATCGGTCCGATACCCTCGCCGTAGTCGCGGTCCTAGCGCGTGTTCGGTGCCTTTGTCCCTCTGCTAGCCAGGTACCAGTTCATCACGACCAGTGGAAGGGACAGGACCTCGGGAGACGCCGGGCGCGGTCACGTGAACGTCAAATCCCACAGAATGCTGAAGTTCCGACTCTTCAACCGCCTATCATGGCGACGGATAGCGCTGTTTGGGTCCGGGTGTGCGCTGTTTTTGTTCCTGGTGTTTACCCTCACTCCGATTATTGCGCCCTTGCCTAGGTACACGGGACCGCATGAGGTGGGCGTGCTGGACATTGAGACGGAGGTGGAGAGGAGGGTGGTGTTTAGTGAGGCCGTGTTGAAGGAGAGTGGGGTGAAGGCTTTTGAGGTATGTTTATACAGGCGCTCTTTGGACTCTGTGTTTTGTTTTCCCCTTCCAAATCACACAGCTAACCCGACTCCAGCTTAACACCCTAGCCATCACACTCTACTACCCATCCATCCCCCGTCCCCCCGGATCCTCAGGTCCCCAACCTCTCGCCCGTCCCTGGCTTCCTCAACCCCTCGCCCCAATCGGCACTGGCTACGCCCGCATGCTAGGGATCTACTGGCGACCTCTTCAACTCCTCTTAACCGGCACCCTCTGGGCGCTCGGCTCCAAGACAGTCATCCCCGGCATCGTCGACGCACCCTTGATTCCCGCCACCGAGGTCGTTCTCGTAAGCCAAGATGGCGACATGCACGAGCCAAAGGGATCCCTGATAGAGCAAGCTGAGAACGCGAAAAACGACAGCGAAAAGCTGGAACTGAGGAGCAATCATTTCGGAGCGAGGAAATTGCCCCTTGTTGTCTTCTCTCACGGTATGGCCGGCATGTCTCAATCATATTCGCACTATTTGGGCTCGATTGCCAGTCATGGCTATGTTGTTGCGGCCGTGGAGCACAGAGATGGAAGCGGTCCAGGTTCGATTGTGCATTTCGCGAATGGAACATCGAAGCCCGTTTGGCATGTGCAGCTGCACGATTTGGAGTACGTATCCCCGCCTCCCCTCATTGATGAAAGAACCCAAATACTGACAACCTTCAACAGAGCAGACCCCCCCATGACCCTCTCCCAACTCAAAACCGCCCAGCTCGCCTTCCGCGAATCCGAGATGCTCGAAACGATCCGCCTCTTCCGCCGCCTCAACGCAGGCGCCGGCACCAACTTCACCAACCTCAAACCGGACAGCCCGGAGACGTCGCTCCCGGGCTTCGAGAACCGCCTCGACCTCGACGCCGTCACCGTCATCGGGCACTCGTACGGCGCCACGGGGATCCTGCAGGCGCTCAAGGGCGCGCGCGACAAGGAGACGCCGCTGAATGGCGGGATCGCGCTGGACCCGGGCAAAGCGTCGGGACCGCTGAACCATGACATCGATGTCCCGCTGCTGGTGATGCAGTCGGGCGAATGGACAGACACGAAGCCCGATCTCGACTTCTACGGCCAGGGCCCGCATTTCTCCGTCGTGCAGCGGCTCGTCCGGGGCGTCAAGAAGGGATGGTTCAAGACGCTCCGGGGCACGGCGCACCCGAGCTGTACGGATGCGCCGCTCATTGTGCCGTGGATCATGAAGATGGTGATGGGGACGACGCTGGAGGCCAGGACGGCGCTGGAGGAGTATATTGATGTCAGTGTGGGGTTTTTGGAGTTTTTGAGGACGGGCAAGGGACCGACGCAGATGGTGCTGCAGAGTGGAGTTACCAGTGAGTGGGGACCGCTTGGGGAAGAAGGGAAGAGGGGAGTTGTGAGGGGAGAGAAGGGCGGGGAGTGGGAGGTTCATGCTGTGCCGAGGGGATAGAGCCTGTAGGTGAAGGGGTCGGGATGGTAGGAGGTAGTGGTTGCGAGGCACCTAATTGCATTATTATGTTTATTCTTATTACACAGATGAAACAGAAAGAAAAGTTCATCGTCGATATGGTTTTATAACCTGCACAACTCTTCTCAGCGTCTCGCGTGCTTCCAACAATGCATACAGTTCCTAAGTATGTCCTTCCGTCGCCGAATAAATAATACACTGCAACTCGCCTACGTGATTGGCCGACCGCAGTATCCTATCCCGTGGATTTTGTTGTACAACGGCAAGAAATCGATTCCGACTATCCACCAATAAGACGACGTCACTAGTACGTTATGGATTTTGCCACCATTGCCTGATTCGTCAGTACCCATCCTACTTTACATCTCAAGTTACACCTACTAACTACTGTGACTCACTCCCTTCGCTACCTTTCCCCGTATGCAGCTAGCCGCGAAGTAACCTGATACCTATATAACTAATCTCCTAGGTACCCCGCGAGGTATATCATATCACCTGGCGACAACCCGCCTTCTACAACAACCATCACAGCGTCTTGAAGAACTCCAACACCCCATTTCCCAGCCCCCATACACTATATAACTATCGCGGATCATTACAAACCTCTTCCTTTCTCGCCTCATGTCATAACCTGTGATATACCGGGATACCCCATCAGGATGATGCTCGGGGCCTCATCATTTGTCAGTAGCGTTGGCCGACTTTGGCCGATACCACAGTAACAAAGCCCCCGCAACTCTACGATGCTACGCTCGTGTGAGCTGCGCAGCGCACAGTTGTGCTCAGCGGTATCTTATTAGGACCAGTGAACTCGTGGGTAATAATCACCAGTGTCTTGAGTGTCAAAGATATATTGTCGTATTACTATTCTACAGAATCAATCTGTTACCCAACGGCGAAACGCATCATTCCCACCACCGCTTTACACTCTGACCCCTTTCCAAACTATGATGACCGAGAGAGAGGAAATGTAGAAAGAATAGACCCTGAACAATACATCTCTTCTGCCGTTAAACCTCTTATTCAAGAATTAGACATTAAGATCCTGCACGACAACATGAACAATAGCACCGCCGCCCGCCAATGATCATTCCATCATAACCACCTCAACCTCATCACCGCATCATTCTTTACATCAGGCCACGGAATCTGTTCCGCTGTTGTTTCCTCCTCGACGTAATCAAGAAGTGGACTTCGCCACCCGACCTCGTCGCCTCTTGCGCAACATTGCCTTGAAGGAGCCCACGATTCCAGTGCGACTCTTCTCCTCCTTCTCTTTCCGCTTCTCCTGCGCATGCTTCTTCATCACATTCAGCGCGCACCGCGAGCCCTCCAAGGCCATGGCCGTACGCTCGAATTGCATCGGTCCGTCGGCTCCGCCACTAGCGCAGTCCAACATTGCGTACGCACGCTGGAGTTTCTCGCCACGGTCGCCGGTCGAATCCACGCTATAGATCTCGACCAGCGCTCGTCTTATCGAGACGGATTTGCTGGATCCGGAGCGGCCAGAGGAGCTGCTGGCACGCGGGAGACTGGGTTGCGGTGCTGCTGTTGCCTTCCAGTTGCTGGAGGCAATGCTGGGAGCTTCCAGGGTGGGCTCCATCGAATCGCGTCTATCCAGGTCGATGGACTCTGGTGTTGTTTGATGAAAGTCGTTGCCGTTCAGGCTGTGCGACTCCGCTGGAGTTTCGCGTACAGGGAAGAGTTGCATGATGGTGGGATGAGTATGGAGCACCGGTGATGATCCTTCGTCTGGGATGTCGTTGAGAGGCTCTTGGGTTTGGTCTGCCTCTGCGATGGTGATGGGTGTAGGACAGGTTGTCGCTGGAGTTTCTGGGTGGTGAAGAGTGGTGGAAGATGGAGACCTCTGGAGGTCTCGGGGGCTGGCGTTTATACCGTGAGAGGGAGGCGCCGGCGTCATACGTTCGCAAGCCCAGACGCTCTGGGAGCTAACGTTGCTACTGACGCCGTTGTGACAGTAGCCCAGTGACACTGAGTGCGCGGCCGATGTGGTGCCGGAGGGTTCCATGAGGATTCCTCCGTCACATGAGGGCATACTGCTTGTAGATGGGATACCATCGTCTCGATATGGGGTGCCACTCGCCGTACTCGGTTTTCTGGAGGGCCAACAGCTCATCAGCGACATGATCTCTTCGGTCAAGTTGGGACAAATCTCTCCAGCCGACCGGTCGGCGCGTCTCGGTGCTTTCATCATCTGTAACGGGGGGAACGGGTTGCCAGTAGAGCCACACTCCCCTTCATCCTCAGACAACGACAATAAATCTGGACTGTCGCAAGAAAATATGCTGCATTCTTCTGCATTCCAAGGCGAAGATGTAGTAAAATCATCCCACGCGAGCGCTTTCGGGGCCAAAGGACGTGTGGGCAATGGTGATACAATGACCGGGGCGTCGCACGCTGTCCGCGAGTCCGTCCGCGCGTCTAATGACGATGGTTTCTCGTCTAGCGATGAACATGCGCTGGCATATGACGTCTCGGTCGGAGTCGGGCGGTAGTCGGATGCCGCGTTGACCGAAGAACCCGTACTCGAAGCATGACGTGCGATCGAACACCACGCTGTTGTCGTGTCGGGCTGGGGATGGCATATGGGGGGATTGCCGTTAGGGGTGGGTATCCGAACTCGCTCCTGCGTCCTACTCGAAGTGCGGTTTATTGACTTCGACCAGAGGTCCTTTGCTGCGCTAAATCCCCAGCCAGCTACTTCGTCTCCCTCGGCAGGTACGTTATATCTCCTCAGATGAGGTTGCTCGGGGGTATATGCGCGATAAGTCTCAATGTTGCGGAAAGGCAGGCCATGGCACTCGATGTTTCGTTCCAGGTTGCCGGCCTCCCTTACGACGGCATCTTGGTGTCGTTTACGGCGTTTGCGGCCTGTGAGGACAATGGTAGAGCGGCGGAGTGCTGAGCAAGTGCGCAGAGGAGAAGGCGACTGGGATCGACTGGCGACTTCGGCATGGCCTTTCGCGACGCCGGAACTGAAGGTAGATGTCATGAGTCTAGTGGCTTTTACTGTTCAATGAATAGCGAAGGTAAAGCTGCTGAGTATGTGTGCACATCTGCTTTGGGCGCGAAAGAAGACGGCGAAGGACTGTAAGAGAACGTCTTACAAAAGAAAGAGCTAGGAGAGCGAGACGCTAATCTCAATCTGTGGTCCTTCCCTGACTTCATACGGGCGAACTGGGATGGCAGCGACGAGTCGAATGGTGTTGAGGCGAACCTTCCCACAGAGTACTTACACATATCACCCAATGCAAATGCTTTAGGTCACAGTTCTGGATATGGGGCACAGTGGACAGGTAGTAGAAGAACATTTCCGTCGTCTTCTGCCTACTGTTTATGGAACCTGACTGACTGGTTTCCGGGCCATAAGCCTACTCCTTGAGGTGATGAAGCCACCACAGCAAACAACCTGGTATGATTCTGGAAGTGGAATGTCAGTGCCGCTGCAAATTAGTGTGGGCCATGCCCCATAGATTATGCTGGTGTACAGCGCAGTCTTCTACGCTTTGTCAGATTTGCGAAGTATACGGTTGACTCTCGAGCGTCCTGGACTTCTTCATGTTCGTTAACGGTTTTGCTGTTATCAGAAAGGGCATCAGGCGCAAATGTTCTTCGGTCTCTCTTACGACGGTGCACCGGTGTTTCGGGAACAAGAACTGGATCCTCTTCACTTGGGGTTTCAGGTGGAGGCGCAGGCACTGAGAAGTTGTACTCGGAGCACCACTCAGTGGACATGATCTCGTCAACTTGGTGACAGCTACCTGGTGGATCGTTTCTCATTCCATGAGACATGTACCTGGCCGAGATTCTGAGGGGGAGAGAGTACTGCTCCGCAGACTGCTTGGAAAGTTGTTGGTTTGCACAAACACTCTGGATATGGTGATAAGAGTCTGGAACCTGCGGTAGCCTCTGGGCGCATTCCTCCTCGTGTGACTCCGGTAGAGATGGCAGCGGCGAATTTGCTCGCCTTAGTTGAGAAGCGGCGACCTGTCTATTAGACTTGTGAGTGGAAGACCCGCGACGACGTCTGAAGTGGCGAGATAATACATCCTTTGTTAGAAGAGGACGCTTCGATCTTGATTGCGGTAGGTGACCAGTCACCGCGACAGGTTCGACCAACCCGCAGTTCGATCTGCGTGCTTGCCAATCTCGTACAGACTTCTCGTAAAGCGCATCGAATGCGGCAGCATGATAACTGTTGGAGAACCAGGGATGGGTCAGTGCCTGTGTCGCGGTCATACGACGATCTTCTTGTAGCACCAGAAGATTTCTGATAAAATCTTTCGGCCTTGGTCCCACATTTCGCCAGACTGGGTGAGTGTTATCCTGCAGGAAACTAAGGTCGCATCTAGCAGCTACATCCAGGAGAGCTTCGCAATACATTGGATCGGAGCGCGGACAACCTGGAGGAGCGAAAATGACATCGCCAGATAGTAGTGTGCCTGTAATAGCACCGATAGACCACATATCCACGGCCATGGAATAGCCTGCACCGGCTGGGATGCTTTTGTTTTTCTTGTGTATTTCGCTACGGCTTGGTCAGTGGAAGCAGACAAGTTAGCATGGATGTAGCTTACGGAGCGGCGTACTCCATTGTCCCTGCGTAGGAAAGCATTCGACGGTTGTTTGCGGTCGAGCTGATACATAAGTCTGTTGGGTGGCCAGGCAGGTACCTGGCGTTGCCGAAATCGCTGATCACTATGCGACATCCGTCGTCAAGAGAGGTCATTAGTATGTTGTCAGGTTTTAGATCCCGGTGTACAATGGACTGGCCATGCAGATACTCGACGCCCTTGAGGACCTGTCTGATGATGACAGCAGTTTCCATGTCATTGAGCTTGCCGCCTTTATACTCCAGATACGAGAAGAGGTCGCCGCCGGAGACAAGATCTTGGAAAATGTATCTGTGTTCGTCAGTGGCTGAGCGTTTAGACCTCTTGCCGCTTTACATAGTGTCGTTACTCCAGAACACCTTCTCAATTGCAATTACATTTGGCTTGAGAGGTTAGCGTTCGCGATTAAGCTGTATCTGTGACGTTGTGTCTTACGTGACTCAAATCCTTCAGAATTTCAAACTCACGAAAGCACTTCTTCACCCTGTCAGGCAAGTGTGAGGTGTGCGCCCCGTTGTTGCCTTGTGATTGCTCATGGTATTTTGATGGATATCGCAGTCGAGAGGGCGGCTGCTTTGGCCATATGCGTCGGAGGTCAATTATCTTGCAAGCAACTTGGCGCTGTGTCTTTTGATGATAGCCGACCATGACTTTACCGAATCCACCAGCTCCGAGAACACGACCGGTAATGAGGTAACGACGAGCAAACATCTGAAGATATGAGCAATCTTTTCCATGGAGACTGTGATGAGTCTGCCACCAACCTGCCTCTCTCGCTGCTGGACGGGCGTTAGAACCTCCTCCCGGACTGGTGTAACTGACCGATAGACCAGCGTGACCGAGTCCGATAAGCGTAGTTCATCTCCATCGTCCAGGAGAAACGCACTGTTGCGGGTCATACGGATGCCCCCGCTCTGCGAGCTTGCACATTCTGAATTAGCTTTCTTCAAGTACGTCCCGTTAGTTGACAGATCGGTGGCATAGACAAATGGTGGTATTCCCGAAACCGGATCCTGTTCGTACAGGATGCAGTGAATTCGGAGATGTCGGTTAGATATCACGGGGTCCGGCCATGACCGTCGGCTAAGGCAACGTCAGAAAAGGATTCATTGTATACTTGTGCGACACTTACCACGCAGAAAACTGCCTCCCGAGATAGAACTGTTCGCTCCCGTATATTTCAATGCCCGACCGAGTATCTGCTCTGATCAACAACTATCATGATGAAGAAAGAGGGGACAATTGACTCACCCTCAGTGTCTCGACCAGCTAGTTTTACTTGCAGATACGCCACTATATCTCCCGCCATCTTCCTCCCCACAACCCCCGCGTTCCTTCAGTCAAATTCGAGGATGCGTAAGAGAAAATGTTATGGTGTTCCGTCACTGTTTCCTCACAGGTCGCTTGCCAAGCCACCTACACAAAAGGAGGTTAGTGCAACTCGCTTAATCGACAGCTCCGCACAACAAAGAGCTGCTGCGGACCCCTCTCCGTTTCTTCTTCATCCCACTGCACTCATCTCGACAGCCAGGTACGTTGTCATTCACCACTTCTTCTTCCCTTCTTGAGCTCCAATTGAGCGAGTGTGCGCCGTCTTGACAGCGCCGGAGCTGAACTGCGCCACGGTACACTTGATTGCATAACGCTGACCTCATACCTGCAGTTCTACTAGCCGACAAGATGAGAGCCAAATGGAGAAAGAAGAGAGTTCGACGCCTCAAGCGTAAGAGAAGGAAGACGAGAGCCAGATCGTGAGTTCCCTGCTCGCCAGAATGAGAGGCGTGAATCTGACTTCTCTACAGCAAGTAAACTACTCGACCCTCAATCTCAGCACCGGCGTTCTCGGCATCGACCACTTTGAACGACAACTGAAATCAGCACTTTTCCCTGTGACTCGCAGTTCTCGATCATCTACTGCTTACGTCTACCATCACCAATCGGCTTCGGAGTTGCGCATGCAGCAGCCTGTGGATCTCTTACGGGGTTCGCAAGAGTGGGATCATCTTGAACGTCATGGAGAGCTGGTCAAATATTCGTTGAGGAGCTTCGGGAGTTACTTGAACACTCTGTACTCAGATGGTCGTTCTAACACCGACTCGGCCTTTGGCCTTGTCTTTGAGCGAGATATCTGCCACGTGGATATGTGACAGCGACGAATACATGTTTCACGACAATTTTCTTGACTGCCAATCGTGACAATTTCGCTATGTGTGACGAGATGTTAAACTCTGTAAGGCACATTGTGGGTCCCCCTCTTTGCTAGCAAGTATATATACTTGTGGTATCGAATAAGTATGTCTGCAGGACAAATGCCATAAACTTAAGGTAGCGCTCCAATATGCAGGCGGTCATCTAACATCCAGCTAACCGCACTCTGAATTCAAGCATCATGTCCACCTTGATAAAGCAGTGAAGAGGGCTTTGCCATAGACTACGAAACAAAGATCAGCTGCTCGCACACAATCGATCTACGCTCCTTTGCAACCCTCTCCACCAATATGTACCTCATGGGCAACACTCACGTCACCCTTCAACTTCCACCGCACTCTATCTTTTACTTCCCCTTCTACTTACGATACACACCAATATGCCCAGCATAACTTCCTCATCCGCCAGCATCTCCGTTGGATAACCTACTCGCAATCCCACTGGCCTTCATTAGACTCGAAATTGCATGCACAGTTTCAAAGCATAATATAATGCTAGCCTACATTACGGGAATATACTTAAGCAGGAAGACATATAGCCCACTTGTATACATCTTGCACAGTCCAACCCGCCTCCCTCTCTACCCCGTCACATCCTCACTTTCCACAGCAACCCCCCTTCAGCTCCCCTCCCTAAACGCCAACCGAGAGATCTTATCCACCAAAGCCCCTCCCTGCTCAACCCCACTCGGCACACTACAATAACTGGGTGGGACATCCAAGCACGGATTCCTGAGGAAGAAATGTCTGGGCCGGAGAAGGAGACTCATCGGCTCCGCCGGCATGACGGGGAAGTCCTCCGGGGCGGGGAAGTGCGTGAGGCCAAACGTGTGCCAGAGAACGATATCCGTGTTCGCGATGTTGGCAGTCGGGTTGGCGGCGATCCAGGCGGGGAGGCCTTGCGAGGGCTCACCCGACGTTTGCGGGACGTGTCGGCCGGCCGGGTGGATTTGGTCGTCGTCGTCTGTTTTGAAGTCAGTTGAGCATTATAGTAGGAGTAGAAGAATGGGCAGGGCGTACACTTGGTAACGTGCACTGCATGCCTTGCGAATCCCGCTCTCTTCCACACCAGTCCTCCCTCCTTCGGCATCAACTCTGGCACCTCCCTGCTTACCAGCTTGTACGAGACGGGCTTCCCGCTGTAAGGATGCAACTTGTTTTCGTTGCAGATATCCCACGTGCGGCTCGTAGCGGCATTGTAGTCGCTCTGTGCTTGCACGGGATTTTCGAAGCGTGTCTTCTTTGCGTAGAAAGCATTGCCGTATTTGTTTTCATCGCTGCCGACGGGGGCGTCGGAGCGTGTGGCGTCGACTTGGTAGACGGTGTTTTCGGGGCCGTCGATGTTGGGATCGATTCGTAGACAGAAGAGATGCTGATGGTTGTGTGCGTTGACTCCGGGGTAGACCTGCGTGCCCCAGCCATTCGTATCCTCGTCGGGGTTCATGGCGTACGTGTTCAAGATCCCCGTGAGCTTGATTTCGAGCTGGATGGTGCCGTCCTGGTGGAAGATCCAATATACGCAATACTCGTAGTTTGCGGCAGTGAAGATGTGGGAGATGATGAGTTTACGGGCGCGTGTGACGGTGCAGCTATTGTCGCGGAAGTCGGTGTGCTTGAAAAGGATACCGGCGTCCTCTTCGTGAATGCAGATGGCGTTCTTGATAGTAGTAGCTTGCCCGGCGCGGTTCACGAAGGAGGCGTCCATGTAGTGGATGGCGCCTTTGCAGTCGCAGCCCACACTGAGCGAGTTGGTCATATAGCCGCCTCCGTACTCGCCCAGATCGAAGGCGTGTTTGCGTTGATGCGGGTGCTCGGGGTTTCCGTAAGGCACAACCATCTCGGCGAGGGAGAGGCGCCAAAAGGTGGGCCGTTCATTGCCTTTGTCGTTAAAGGTGATGTTGGAGAGGACGAGGCCTTCGCGGTAGTTGAAACCAATGTGTAGCTTCCCTAGACTCTGGTTAGTATCACAAGCTGTAGAACAAAATAGATACAACTTACAGTTCTGCCAGCTGATGATTCGGCCGTCCATTTTGAAGGAGACGCCTTCTGGTTGTGTGATATTGATGGGCTTAAGGTCCGTTCTGTAACCTCCTTCGGCCTCAATCGCTGCGGTATGGTAATTGCTCGGTGGCGCCTTGTTGACGGGTCTCCGTACCGGTGGAATATCGATGTGGATGATTTCTTGTGTGTCTGCATTGAAGATGGGGCAGAAATCGAGGGGATAGCTGTACTGGCTATCATCTATGTGCGGGCGGTAATACATGAGGGCTTGCTGGAGGCGGACGTTGCTTCCGAAGCGTTCATCGTAGCCAATTGTCCAGGCTGCTCAGGTATCAGCAGTTTAAGATTTCGGCAAGGGCCAATCTGCTTACGATCGCAGTAGACCTTGTCCATATCCTCTGGGGGAATGCCAATGATGCCACACTGTTCAATGACCTTGGGATCTTTCCTCACTATGGACTCAACGATCTGGAGATCTTCCATGGTGATCTGGGCTGTTTAGTGAATTTCGAATACAAGATATGGAAATCCTACAAGGGGCTGAACACCCTCAGTCAATTGCCAGCTCACGATCTTTCCTTCGGTCAGGTCCACAATGCCGTCATACACCTTGCTTCCTCTTCCAACAGCGACGACGTCTGCCACTCTGTGAGGCCGTGGTGTGCCCTTGGGATCTTGGAGCCAAGCCATCATCTCCGCCTTTCGGGGTTCCCATAATGTAACAGTATTGAAGAAGAGGCCATTGTGCTCCTTGCGGATGATTGCGACTGCTGTCTCAATCTCGGCTTCGGTAAGAGGGTCGAGCGGATACGGCGGCCCCGTATCGCCTGAGACGATAGCAGCCGTCTGCTTGAGTCTATCAAGAGCCATTCTGTGGGTGTTTAATCACGATGCGGGAGAAGGGAAGGAAGTGATAAGGCAAGTCTGCTGTACAACCTTGGAATGAAGAGGGGAAATGGGAATACTTAAACTTGCAGAATCACTAAGGTCGTTCCCCATCTCGACGAATGTGACATGAATAAAAAGGTAAGGGACCATATAAAGCAGCCTTGACTATACCTAGAAAGGAATTTAAGTATGCCTATAAGAGCACGCTCTCATAAATATCCAGTTGTCAACTCGAGGTTGTTATCAACGATAAGAGCTCCCCGGCCCTCGGCATTCGCAGAACGAATGCGGCAAAGCCGGTGTTGAGCGCCCCGCCTCCGCCAACTCGCATGTCTGGCCAGGGGCGTTTCGCTGGCGGTTTATCCCTTCTCTGGTTGATATGGTTATGGCGGGGCGCTCCGACCTAGGGCCTGGTTGTAGGATGGGACAAGGAGCGTGGGATGTTCTGATGGAAACAAACCAGGAGAGACAGGTGCGACGGCCGCCGGGAATTGATAAGGACCACTGTGACTGTGAATTCCGAATCTCCAGTAATTGCATCGAACATAGGAGTCTCGAGGGTACCCTCACGCTAAATATCAGGAGTCTCAGCATCGTTGATAGCGTGTTGTTCGATTGCATTGGTAGTGCAGCGATGTAACGTCTTCCACCAGTCACCGGCCCATACCAGTCACCGGCCCATACCAGTCACCGGCCCATAACGTATTAGGTCAGCAAGTGCACGTTCCCACCAAATGCACGCTCTCCACCAAAATCACAAAATCTTCAACACACGATATCTCTACCAATATG